>NW_016886877.1:0-760 GCF_001698545.2 Rhinopithecus bieti | reverse complement strand
CTTCTCAGCACCACATCGCACTTATTCCACAATTGACCACATATTTGGAAATAAAGCACTCCTCAGCAAATGTAAAAGAACAGATATCACAACAAACTGTCTCTCAGATCACAGAGCAATCAAATTAGAACTCAAGATTAAGAAACTCACTCAAAACCACACAACTACCTGGAGACTGAACAACCTGCTCCTGAATGACTACTGGGTAAATAACAAAATGAAGGCAGAAATAAAGATGTTCTTTGAAACCAATGAGAACAAAGGCACAACATACCAGAATCTCTGGGACACATTTAAAGCAGCATGTAGAGGGTGGAAAACTGCTTAAAGGCATTCTTAAGCCACAAACAAAAGGATAAGTGATCTGTGTCTTTAAGGGAGTGTTCCTGCTGTAGTTTACTAGCCCAACCTATTCCTTTAATTCTGCCTATCCCTTCGTTTCCCATAAGGGATACTTTAAGTTAATTTAATATCTATAGAAACAATGTTAATGACTGCTATGCTGTTAATAAACACATGGGTAAATCTCTGTTTGAGATTCTCAGCTCTGAAGGCTGTGAGACCCCTGATTTCCCACTTCACACCTCTATATTTCTGTGTGTGTGTCTTTAATTCCTCTAGCGCCACTGGGTTAGGGTCTTCCTGACCCAGCTGGTCTCGACAATGGATAAATTCCAGGACACATACACCCTCCCAAGACTAAACCAGGAAGAAGTTGAATATCTGAATGGCCCAATAACAGGCTCTGAAATTGAGGCAA
>NW_016886876.1:0-1347 GCF_001698545.2 Rhinopithecus bieti | reverse complement strand
TAGGTTTCTGGTTACAGCAATTTATTTTTTAGATATCTCATCTTTTGTATTTATTAAAAGATGATTTAGTTATGTTAAAAAATAAAATCCATAAAACACTAAGCCTACTTTGTGTATTTTTTTATAATATAGAATTCACTGAGCCACCTAGTGAATAATTTTATATAAATACTGATCATATTATATACAGATTACCTACTATATTGTCTCTGCTTCCATACTGTTTATTCCTGAAGGAAAGTTCAATGCTTCATGAACTATTTTATCAAAAGAATTAGCACAACATCTATGGAGCTTAATGCATGTAACGTCACAAAATGCAAGGTGTCACATGTGTGAAGGGATGTTGCATGAAGGAGAGGCAGCAGATGTGTCAAAAAAAAGATACATTAGAGCCCCAAATGCCTTCATTGGTGCATTTGCATGCTTTGTGAGGCAATGGGAAGCTGCAAAAGTTGTTTAAGTAGATATGCAAACAAAGTTTGTGTTTTAGAAAGAAAATCTTAATTGTGTAAGAGATGAAAACAAAGAATAGAAAATAAGAAGCTTGATAAGAGGTTATCAAAACAGTCTAGGGTCATCTATATGAAAACAAACTAGAAGAGTCTGAATAAAGAATGTCTGCTCCAAGGCAATGAACCTGGGAAAGAGTGAGAAGAGACAGTTTCCAGGAAAACAAAAGTGGATACACTGTGATTATGTGGAGTTTCATCCAGAAATGCAAGAATGGTTCAAGATTAGGAAATCTGTTAAGATAATTATATAAGTACATCAAGCCCTTGCTGCGTCCTTTTCTGAGAATACCCTCCTCATCCTCATACATTCTGAAGGCTCAAGCTCGCCCTCAGGTATTTGTTCTCATGTCCCTTCTGCAGAGAGGCCTTAATGGACTTGCCTTTCTAAAGGAGCACTTAGTATCTTTCTCTAACCCCTTATCCTGTTTATTTACCTGCCTACTAGTAATTGCTACCTAACTCTATTTCATTTATCTTTTATTACTTCTTCATTATCTATCTCCTCTACTGAAATGCTAGGTGCATAAGAGCAGGGACTAGAACTCTTAATCATTGCTATATCACCAGCATTTAGAATAAAACCTGGCATAGTAAACGCTCAAACTAGTTTTGAGTTACTGATGTGATTACCTTCATAAAGGTTAAAATACATCTGATGTAATTTCAGCACCTATTTTAAAATAGAAATAGATGAGTACTTTTATCATTCTAAAAGCCAGCTTCATGCTTAATGTAGAAATGCTAGAAGCATTCCTATTAAAATTAAAAGCAGGAGTAAGATAAGAATGTTCTTTGCTTCCACTCTCATTTTTTTTTTTTTTTCTGGAGCAAC
>NW_016886875.1:0-756 GCF_001698545.2 Rhinopithecus bieti | reverse complement strand
TGTTATATATTATATATATGACATAATATATAATTCTACACTACTGAAGTAATGCTAGGGTCTGAGTTGATCAAGCTTGATCTTGATATGAAAGCCAAGGAAAACCTAGTGATGATAAATTTAAAAGGATAGAATTTTGTTTTAACATGACAAAATACTATTTCTGTTCCCATATAACTAGATACAACATTTCTAAGAAAATGCTTGAACCTTCGCAAAAGTTGACAGTAAAATTTAAATTTCAATCTCATAATCTAGCATTATTGCTTAATCCATATTATGGTTGCTAATTTTATTAAAAGTTTTCTCTCTTGACTACCAAGTCTACTCCAGACCTGCCAAAGCAGACGAAGTAAAGGAAGGTGTAGCTGAATCGTGAGCAGAGGATGTTTGTACAATGCCTTGCATTTCTTGGTAAGGAGTTTAAATTTTATAGAATTTTAGCAGGTGAGTAAAATTTATTCTTCCTTCCTATTATAAAATGTTGTGGAGGTTGGACAAAAGTTATTGCAATAATTTGGTTTGGAGAAAATATTTTAAAAAATAGTGGTTTGGACAAATGTGAAAATTATATAGTTCCTAAAAATTGTGGCAATTTTTCTCACATTTATTTTGGTAAAAAAGATTTATTTTATAATTGCAGGTGTATTGTCGTGGAAAGAAAGTAAGCAATATTTCTCCATTATTTTTGCCCTAGACTATGAAGTAATGGTGGTGCCAGCTGATGGAGAGTGAGCTTGAAAGAAAGACGTGTTA
>NW_016886874.1:0-757 GCF_001698545.2 Rhinopithecus bieti | reverse complement strand
CTCCCAAAGTGCTAGGATTACAGGCGTGAGCCACTGCACGCAGCCTGTCATTCTTAAAAGTATTTTACCGACAGAAAGAGAAACATCATCAAGTAGGGCTTATCAGTAGGTTGTGTACGAAGAAAGTTTGATTCTTTCTGGATCTTTATATTGAAAATTTGTTATAAAATAATTTGTCAAAAAAGTCCCATTATGCCTGGTAATGAATATTGCCTTATTAAATATTAAATACATGAGATGGCATTTCAAAACAATGTGTGTGTATGTATGTATGTATGTATGTATGTATGTATGTGTATAAATAGTCTAAGCATGATGAATTGACTGGCTATTTTAACAGTTTCACTGCCACCGCTTCTTGATTGTCCTTAGCTGGCTCTTTGGCACTCACACAATTCACATACTGCTTGTTAAGTACCTACTAGATAATCTTATTTCAGTTTTGGATTTTGGTATTTGCATGGATACTTTATAAGCTGTCATATCAGATAGGCTTTAGGTGTTTTGAAACAGTCTTATAAATGTCCACATTTCTGTACTGGTAGCTTCTCTTTTCCTAACCCTGTGTTTGCCTGGATCCTGCATCAAAGAAATAAGGGGAGGGAACTGATAATTGGAGGTAATAAGCTTTTCAGTATTCTAGTGTTTGAAGTTAAGGCTTATTAGGGCTCAAGTATTCAAGGTTTTCTCATCTGTTTTAAGCAATTGGATTTTATTATTTTTTGGCCTTCTCTATTTTTTTTTTTTTTTTTTTTTT
>NW_016886873.1:0-402 GCF_001698545.2 Rhinopithecus bieti | reverse complement strand
TTTTTTTTTTTTTTTGAGACGGAGTCTCGCTCTGTCGCCCAGGCTGGAGTGCAATGGCCGGATCTCAGCTCACTACAAGCTCCGCCTCCCGGGTTTACGCCATTCTCCTGCCTCAGCCTCCCGAGTAGCTAGGACTACAGGCGCCTGCCACCTCGCCTGGCTAGTTTTTTTGTATTTTTTAGTAGAGACGGGGTTTCACCGGGTTAGCCAGGATGGTCTCGATCTCCTGACCTCGTGATCCACCCATCTCGGCCTCCCAAAGTGCTGGGATTACAGGCTTGAGCCACCGCGCCCGGCCTCCGAGACACTTTTTTTTTTCAAGACCAAGTTTCGTTCTTGTTGCCCAGGCTGGAGTACAGTGGCGCAATCTCCGCTGACTGCAACTTCCGACTCCCGGATTCA
>NW_016886872.1:0-759 GCF_001698545.2 Rhinopithecus bieti | reverse complement strand
TGAAAGTGACTGACAGGTCTTCTGCGGCCATGGGATGTGGAGGTGGAAGTGGCGGTCATCATAGGTCTGCACACTCTGGTCGAGTCCCCTTTCCCGTCACACACAGAACAGCCAGCAGTGAGCTGCTTACCCCAAGGAGTGAAGGGGTTCTTGGGCAACCCCTGGTGCTGGAGCCGGCAGTGGACAGCGCCACAGCCAGACCTCGCTTATTTTGGCTCATGAGGAATGTCTGTGACTGTTCCCTCCCCTGGTCCTGGGAGGGGATGTGTAACTTCCACTCAAGACAGTGACGCGGCTGGAGGGTGGGGTCGTCCCCAGCACACAGCAGAGCTGCTCTGCACTACTGGGTGTCTCACCTCTCGCCCCTGTTTTAAGTAGTACTCCCTAGACTTGCAGCTAGATGTGTACCTTAGACTTAAAGGATGGTAGAATTTCTCTACCAGAACAAAAAATAGCTTTAGGAAATATAAAAGAAAAGTCATTCATAGCCTGGCATGATGGCTTATGCCTGTAATCCTAGCACTTTGGGAGGCCAAGTCGGGCAGATCACCTAAGGCCAGGAGTTTGAGACCAGACTGGTCAAAATGGTGAAACCCCGTCTCTACCAAAATTACAAAATTAGCCAGTCGTGGTGGCACGTGCCTGTGCACAGGAGGCTGAGGCATGAGAATCACTCAAACCCTGGAGGTGGAAGTTGCAGTGAGCTGAGATTGCCCCACTGCACTCCAGCCTAGGTGGCAGAGCAAGATTCCGTCTCCA
>NW_016886871.1:0-273 GCF_001698545.2 Rhinopithecus bieti | reverse complement strand
ACTTTGGGAGGCCGAAGCGGGCAGATCACGAGGTCAGGAGATCAAGCCATCCTGGCCAACATGGTGAAACCCCGTTTCTACTAAAATACGAAAATTAGCCAGGTGTGGTGGAGCATACCTGTAGTCCCAGCTACTTGGGAGGCTGAGTCAGGGGAATCACTTCAACCCAGGAGGCAGATGTTGCAGTGAGCTGAGGATCACGCCACTGCACTCCAGCCTGGCGACAGAGCAAGACTCTGTTTCAAAAAAAAAAAAAAAAAAAAAAGAGAAAAG
>NW_016886870.1:0-841 GCF_001698545.2 Rhinopithecus bieti | reverse complement strand
CCTGGTTCAGTCTTGGGGCGTGTATGTGCCCAGGAATTTATCCATTTCTTCTAGATTTTCTAGTGTATGTACATAGAGTTGTTTATAGTATTCTCTGATGGTTGTTTGTATTTCTGTGGGGTCAGTGGTGATAGCCTCCTTATCATTTCTAATTGTATCTATTTGATTCTTCTCTGTTTTCTTCTTTATTAGTCTAGTTAGTGGTCTATATATTTTATTCTTTTTTTTTTTTTCCAGAAAAAAAGCAGCTCCTGGATTTGGTGATTTTTTGGAGGTTTTTTTGTGTCTCTGTCTCCTTCAGTTCTACTCTGATCTTGGTTATTTCTTGTCTTCTGCTAGCTTTGGGGTTTGCTCTTGGTTCTATAGTTCTCTTAGTTGTGATGTTAGATTGTTAATTTGAGGTCTTTCTAATAGTTTTTTGATGTGGGCATTTAGTGCTAAAATTTCCCTTTTAACACTGGTTTTGCGGCACCCCAGAGATTCTGGTACATTGTCTCTTTGTTCTCATTAGTTTCAAAGAACTTCTTGATTTCTGCCTTAATTTCATTATTTACCCAAAAGTCCTTCAGAACCATGTTGTTTAATTTCCATGTAATTGTATGGTCTTGAGTGATTTTCTTAGTCTTGGCTTCTATTTTATTGTACTGTGATCTGAGTGTGTATTTGCTATTATTTCAGTCCTTTTGCATTTGCTGAGGATTGTTTTATGTCAAATTATGTGGTTAATTTTACAGTATGTGCCATGTGGTGATGAAAAGAATGTATATTCTGTTGTTTTGGGGTGGAGAGTTCTGTAGAGGTCTATCAGATTCACTTGATTGAGTTCAGGTCCTGAATATCT
>NW_016886869.1:0-277 GCF_001698545.2 Rhinopithecus bieti | reverse complement strand
GCAAAAGGTGCCATTCTGGCTGCACGAGCCTCACAGCAAATCATGGAGACTGTGCTTCCCAAGTCCCTCATTAACATCGCCACTTCTCAGCCCCATGCTCTCACCTCGGTACAGCCACCAACATCTTTTCTCTGACAACTGTACCCAGCTGTCATTCTTTCTTCTCTGTAGCTTCTCTGTAGTCTCTCCTTCCCACACCAGTAGAAGATAAACATGTTTTAACATGTAAATCCAATCGTGTTGCTACCTTGCCCAAACCTTCCTGTTAAACACACAC
>NW_016886867.1:0-515 GCF_001698545.2 Rhinopithecus bieti | reverse complement strand
AAGAAAGAACACTCTTCATTTCCAAAGCATTCCCAATTCACAGACTCCCTAAAAGTGCATCTGCCATTAGTGTATATGCTTACTCTTTTACACTTTACCAGCCAGCAGACCCAGATGAGGGCAATTATTTCAGTCATTGCAGCTGATTTACTTTCTGGAGTGGTCTCTACTTTAAGGGTGAATTTAGGTTTGTGATAGCATTTTAAAATACGAACAAATAAAATCAGATCAGGGCTATCCAAGGGAATTTTCAACAAGATGTTTTAAGAGCATGTGAGAAACACTGAGAGTTAACAGAATAATTTGGTGAAAAAAAGAGCCTCTAGTAATCTGGTTGTAAGACAACTGAGTCATTTCACATGACAGAGCCAAATCCTAATTTTACTCCTTTAGTACATAATTTTCTAATAGATAATAATAAAGGCTCTATTAATATTCCTTTATTTGTATGCATTTAGGCATACACAGATATATAAATATACAAATAGGTAACAAATTAAAACTTTTTTTTTTTT
>NW_016886866.1:0-361 GCF_001698545.2 Rhinopithecus bieti | reverse complement strand
TAAATGTCAGTTGAGGCTCCGTTTATAGGCCTTTTTTTTCTTGTCTTTCACTTCATTTGGGGTCCATGTACATTTATTTCACTATCTCAAGTGAAATTTCCAGAACCATCTCTTTAGTCCTGGTAAGATAGTGCTTGCAGAAAATAACCAAAAGATGGGTAGTCTTTTCTTTTCTTTTCTTTTCTTCTTTTTTATTTATTAAGTCCAACTTCTGCGGAAGGGTGGTCATTCTCTTTTTTTTTTTTTTTTTTTGCCCAGGAACTTCGATTCTGCCTCCCTCTATGGGGTCCTTGGTGGTTTCTCAGTCCCCTGCAACCTCCACCTTCCTGGTTCAAGCGATTCTCCTGCCTCAGCCTCCCAA
>NW_016886865.1:0-760 GCF_001698545.2 Rhinopithecus bieti | reverse complement strand
CTGAGAATGATGGTTTCCAGCTTCATCAGTCTCCCTGCAAACATCGTGAACTCATCCCTTTATATGGCTGCATAGCATTCCATGGTGTATATGTGCCACATTTTCTTTATCCAGTCTATTGTTTTGGGCATTTGGGATGGTTCCAAGAGTTTGCTATTGTGAACAGTGGTGCAATAAACATGTGTGTGCATGTCTTTATAGTAGAATGATTTATAATCCTTTGGGTATATACCCAGTAATGGGATTGCTGGGTCAAATGGAATTTCTGGTTCTAGATCTTTGAGGAATTGCCACACTGTCTTCCACAATGGTTGGACTAATTTACACTCCCACCAACAGTGTAAAAGCATTCCTATTGCTCCACATTTTCTCCAGCATCTGTTGTTTCCTGACTTTTAATGATCATCGAATTACAAACCACTGCTTAAAGAAATAAGAGAGGACACAAACAGAAGAACATTCCATGCTCATGGATAGGAAGAATCAATATCTTGAAAATGGCCATACTGCCCAAAGTAATTTATAGATTCAGTGCTATCCCCATCAAACTACCATTGACTTTCTTCACAGAATTGGAAAAGCTACTTTAAATTTCATATGGAACCAAAAGGAGCCCATATCTCCAAGATAATCCTAAGGAAAAGAACAAAGCTGGAGGCATCAGGCTACCTGACTTCAAACTATATTACAAGGCTATATTAACCAAAACACCATGGTACTGGTACCAAAACAGATATATAAACCAATGCAACAGAACAGA
>NW_016886864.1:0-779 GCF_001698545.2 Rhinopithecus bieti | reverse complement strand
CACACATCACAAAGCAGTTGTTCAGAAAGTTTCTCTGCAGGTTTCATCGGAAGACTTTTCCTTGCTCACCATAAGCCTGTAAGCCTCACTAAATATCCCTTCACAGATTCTTCAAAGACCAAGTTTCGAAACTAGGCAACATAGAGTAAGCATTAACACTGTGAGGTTAATGACCATATCAGAGAGCAGATTCTTGTAACACTTCTTCTTGGATTTTATTTCAGTATATTTCGCTATTCACCATAGTCCTCAAAGTGCTCCACAATATCACTTTTCAGTTTCACAGGAACAGTGTTGAAACACTGCCTTGTGAGAAAAGAGGTATAACACCATAAAAGGAATGCATACATCACAAAGTAGTTTCTCAGAAAGCTTCTATCCAATTTTATCTGAAGATATCTGCTCGTTCACTGTAGGCCTGAATGTGCTCCTGAACGTCCCTTCACGGATCCGTGCATGTCGGAGTTTCAAAACTGTGTAATATAAAAAAAGTATTAACTATGCGAAATGAATTAATATATCTATCACAAAGCAGTTTCACAGAAATCTGCTGTCCAGTTTTGTCTGTGGATATTTCCTTTTCACAATAGCTGTCCCTATACTCCCGAATGTCTCTTGGTAGTTTTTTCTCCAAAAGGGATTCCGGCATCCTCTATGAGAAGAAAGGTATATTTCTGTGAGTGGCAAGCACACGTAACAAAGCAGCTCCTCAGAAAGCTTCTCTTCAGTTTCTATCTGAAGACGTTTCCTTTCTCACCGTGAGTCTCAAAGCGCTCCTG
>NW_016886863.1:0-759 GCF_001698545.2 Rhinopithecus bieti | reverse complement strand
GAGGTGGAGTACCTTAAGAACAGTATCACTGGGTGGGTGTACACCCACTGCGATATTGTGCGTAGTATCATCCTCCCTTCCCCAGGATACTCAGAAAATATCATAGGAGGGCTGTAGAGTCCCTGCGATATTGGGAGTAATATCATCCTCTCCCCTCTCAACATAAGGAACAATAACCCAGGGTGGGTGTACATCCCCTGTGACATTGGGCATAATGTCATCGTCTCCCAACGTGGATATTGGGAATAATGTCACAGGGGGGTGTACACCTTCTTCGATATTGGGAGTAGTATCATCCTCTCCCCTTGGGATTGTAGGCAAAATATCGAAGGGGTTTTACAGCTCGTGCGATATGGGCAGTAATATCATCCTCTCCCCACCTAGGTATTAGGAAGTCTATCACAGGCGGCTGCACACTTCTCGCGATATTGGGAGTAATAACATCCTCTCCCATCGTGGATATTAAGAACAATATTACAAGGGAGGTCCCCCCACGCCGTGATATTGAGAGTAATATTATGCTCTCCCCTTCGAGATATTAGGAACAACATAGCAGGAGGTGTGTACAACCCCTGCGATATTGGGGTAATATTATCCTCTCCCCGAATGTAAGAAACAATATCACAGGAGGATGTACACCACCTGCGATATTGGGAGTAACATTGTTTTCTCCCCTCTGGATATTCGGAACAGTATCACAGTGGGTGTGTACACACCATGCGATATTGCCACTGGTATCATCCTCTCCCTCCCAGGATA
>NW_016886862.1:0-761 GCF_001698545.2 Rhinopithecus bieti | reverse complement strand
TCATTCTTTGTCATTTTTTATCTTTGTTGGTTTAAAGTCTGTTTTATCAGAGACTAGGATTGCAGCCTCTGCTTTTCTTTGCTTGCTATTTGCTTGGTAAGTATTCCACCATCCCTTTATTTTGAGCCTATGTGCGTCTTCGCATGTGAGATGTGCTGAATACAGCACACTGATGGGTCTTGACTCTTTTGTCCAATTTGCCTGTCTGTGTATTTTAATTGGGGCAGTTAGCCTGTTTACATTTAAGGTTAATATTGTTATGTGTGAATTTGATTCTGTCATTATTATGTTAGCTGGTTATTTTGCCAATTAGTTGATGCAGTTTCTTCATAGTGTCAATCATCTTTACATTTTGGTATGCTTTTGCAGTGACTGCTACAGGTTTTCCTTTCCATATTTAGTGCTTCCTTCAGGACCTCTTGTAAGGCAGGATTGGTGGTGACAAAATCACTCAGCATTTGCTTGTCTGTAAAGGATTTTATTTCTCCTTCACTTATGAAGCTTAGTCTGGCTGGATATGAAATTCTGGGTTGAAAATTCTTTTCTCTAAGAATGTTGAATTGGCCCCACTCTCTTCCGGCTTGTAGGGTTTCTGCAGAGAGACCCACTGTTAGTCTGATGGGCTTCCCTTTGTGGGTAACCAGACCTTTCTCTCTGGCTGCCCTTAACATTTTTTCCTTCATTTCAACCTTGGAGAATCTGATGATTTTGAGTCTTGGGTCTGCCCTTCTCGAGGAGTATCTTTGTGGAATTCTCTGTAT
>NW_016886861.1:0-778 GCF_001698545.2 Rhinopithecus bieti | reverse complement strand
CCTCCCAAAGTGCTGGGATTACAGGCTTGAGCCACCGCGCCCGGCCAAGGATAAATTTCAAAATTCAAATTAACCGTGTGTGTATTGTCATCGCACTTTACCTGAAAATATAAATAAACTTGGGGTTTATTATTTTAAGAAGTCAATATATAAAGAGATGTTCTAAATAGTTAAAATTATGTTTGTGTCAGACTGCAAGTAACTTATCTTTTCCAGGGTTGTTCTCTTGAAGGAACTGGTTGTATAATTTAAAATATATTTATTAAAATATGTGGTTCTTATGCAATTGACACAATGCGTAATTATAGGTATCCTTTAGTTAAGGTTAACATTTGAAGGAGTTATGATGCAGCCCCAGAGGTTTGACGGGTATGAGGTATATAAATTGCTATATGAACAACAGCATAAGAAATACTTTATATACATTATCTCAAGTTGTCAAAATCACTTTTCAAAGTGGGTCATATGCTATTTTACAGGAAGGGAAAATCTTACAAAGGTTTTTTGGGTGGTACACAGAATTATTTAACTTCACTAAGGTTGACAAATTTAGGGTCATGGAATGTCAAAAGTCTATATATATACTTCAGAATTCTCAAAATCTCCCTCAAATTTATGTATACAATTTTGTTTGTATAGCAATGTGAATTTTTTAAAAGGGAGAATCATGACTTTTATAAGATTCTCCAAGAGTTCAGTGACCCAGAATAGTTCCCCTATGCAAACTTTGCAATTTCAGATACAAATTCCATAAGAGCAAGAGTCGTGGCACTTCTTT
>NW_016886860.1:0-781 GCF_001698545.2 Rhinopithecus bieti | reverse complement strand
CAGGATGGGAGGTCCAAGATCAGGTGGTTGTATGTGGCCAACTTCTGGTGAAGGCTTTGTGTGTCATAACATGGCAGAGAATTGGAAAGGGAAGCAGGCACATACAAAGAGGTCAAACACGAGAGGCAGCCTTACTTCATAACAACCTACTCTCATGGTAACGAATCCAGTCTCACAAGACCAAGAACTCACTCCTGTGAGAAAGCCATGACCTAATCACCTCTTAAAGTTACTACCTCCCAATACCATTACACTGGCAATTAAATTTCAACAGGAATTTTCGTGTAGACAAACTACATACAAACCATAGCATATAGTTTTCAGTGTACATGTCATTCACCTCTTTGGTTAAGTATTTCTAAGAATTTTATTGTTTTTTATACTATTATAAATGAGATTGTTTTCTTAATTTGTTTCAGAAAGTTCATTGTTAGTATATAAAACATAACTAAATTTTGTATATTCATTATCTGACACTTTACTATATTTATTCATTCTGATTATTTTCTTGTTACATCTTTAGGGCTTTCTTTGTTACATCTTTAGGGCTTTCTCTATGTAAGATCATGTCGTCTGCAAATAGGGACAATTTAACTTCTTCCTTTCCAACTTGGGAGTCTTTTATTTCTGTCTTGCCTAATTGCTCTGATAAATATGTTGAATAGAAGTGGCAAGGGTGTGCATCCTTGCTTGTTCCTGATCTTAGAGGAAAAGTTTCAGTTTTCACCATTCAGTATGATGTTTGCTGTGGACTTTATTATGTTGAGGGAATTTCCTTATA
>NW_016886859.1:0-276 GCF_001698545.2 Rhinopithecus bieti | reverse complement strand
AATTTTAGGAAAAGCATTCTTGCTGCTGTATGCAGAGTGCAATAAATAACCCATGTCATATTCCTTATCTCTGCAACTTTTGCTACCAGAACCTAAAATATATACCAAGAAAATATATTTAAAGGTAAAATCTGGTGGGTTTTTTTTTTTCATTTGAGTCGATTTTCTATGTATAATCAGTGATTAACCCATTTCAGGAATGAAGTAGAAATGAAGGATTTTCTCCCTGGTGGTTGTAACCAACTTCAAGGCTCTATGGCTAAAATACAAATTTCC
>NW_016886857.1:0-277 GCF_001698545.2 Rhinopithecus bieti | reverse complement strand
CCAACAGAAAAGAGTTTGGAAACTGATTCGAAAATATACAATCCCCTGATTTACAACAAGGACACAGGAGAGCACCGGAGATGTGAGGGTCTTGTCAGGAAATGGTGGTGTTAACTGGGTATTTATTTGGGGAAAGAAAGGGATCTTCACCCCCCACTCAAATCATGCCTAACAGTTGAGGTAGGAGGCGGGATTAGACTCCAGAGATGAGGCTCAGACACCAGACCAAATTGAGGATTAGCTAAAACGGGTCCAGGACCAAAGCACCTCCATGTAA
>NW_016886856.1:0-276 GCF_001698545.2 Rhinopithecus bieti | reverse complement strand
TATATATGTGTGTGTGTCTCTGTGTGTGCATACTATATATATCTTATTGGTTCTACTTCTCTGGAGAACATTGATTTATACACCCATCTCAACAGACCAGCTATTACTATTCAGATCAACTAACTCTAGTGGCCAAACAAAACATTTTAGACCACTGCCAACCTCTAGGCAATCAGTTGGGATCTTTCAGCAAGAACTAAGACATATCAAACCAGGAGCTGTTCTTAGTCAAAACTGCAGCATCTCTGCCGATCCAACTCAGGGACATCAAATTCT
>NW_016886855.1:0-1571 GCF_001698545.2 Rhinopithecus bieti | reverse complement strand
CCAATGCCCGTGCTCCCAATATATCTAGGAGGTAACTAACTTGCTTTTGATTCTGCAGACTCATAGGCAAAATGGACTTGCCTTGTCTCAGATGAGACTTTGTACTATGGATTTTGAATTAATGCTGAAATGAGTTAAGAGTTTGTGGGACTCTTGGGAAGGCATGATTGGTTTTGAAATGTAAGGACATGAGATTTGGGAGGGGCAGATGCAGAATAATATGGTTTGGCTGTGTTCCCACCCAAATCTCATCTTGAATTTTGGTTATTTATTATACCACATGTTCTGGGAAGTACTCAGTGGGAGATAATTAAATCATGGGGCAGTTTCCCTCGTACTGTCTTAATGGTAGTGAATAAACCCTGGGAGATGTGATAGTTTTATAAGAGGTTTTCTCTTCACTAGGTTCTCATTTTCTCTTGCTTGCTGCCGTGTAAGATGTCTCTTGCTTTTCTGCCATGATTATGAGCTGTCCCCAGCCATTCGGAACTGTTAAGTCAATTAATTATCTTTCCTTTATAAATTACTCAGTCTCAGATTTGTCTTTATCAGCAGGGTAAGAACAGACTAATACAAGGGTCAAGTTTATTATTCTGCATATGGATAGACAGCTTTTCCAGCAACATTTGTTGAAGAGATTGTTTTTTCCCTAGTGTATGTTGTTGGCCCCTTTGCAGAAACAGTTAACTGTAGGTGTGTGGATTTGTTTCTGGGTTCTCTATTCTATTTCATTGGTCTGTGTGTCTGTGTTTATGCAAGTACCAGGCTGCTTTGGTTACTATAACTCTGTAGTATAATTTGAAGTCAGGTAATGTGATTTCTCCAGTTTTGGTCTTTATGCTTACTGTAGCTTTGGGTATTCTGGGCCTTTTGAGGTTCCATATAAGTTATAGGATTGTTTTATCTGCTTCTGTGAAGAATGACATTGGTATTTTGATAGAGAATCCATTAAATCTGTAGATTGCTTTGAGTAGTATAAAATTTTGTAGCAATGCTAATTCTTTCTTTAGCTAATTTCTAGGTATTTATCTTCTGTGTCTCCATTGTATCTTTTTTTGGTTTCAGTTTCCATGAGGCTTGCAAATACTATTTTATAACTCATTATCTTTACCCGATAACAACTTGCAATTTTGACATAGACAAATACACAAGCAAAATGAAAAGTAATACAAACTCTACATATTAACTTCATTATCCTGCTTTTCACTTTTTTTGTTTTCATTCATATCTTGATGTAGTGACTATGTCGTCCAAAGTTTTGTAGTTATTATTTCTGATTGAATCATTTTAAATCTTTCTACTTATAAGACTAGTTTACACACCACAGTTACAGTGTTATAACTTCTGTGTTTTCTGTGTACTTACTATCACACAATTTTGTACCTTCAGGTTATTACATATATATATATATATCATTAACAACCTTTTCTTTCTAAGTAAAGTACTCCCTTTAGCATTTATTTTAAGACAAGTCTGGTGTTAATGAAATCCCTCAGCTTTTGCTTGTCTGGCAAAGTCTTTATTTCTCATTCATGTTTGAAGAGTATTTTCACCAGATATATGATTCTAGT
>NW_016886854.1:0-361 GCF_001698545.2 Rhinopithecus bieti | reverse complement strand
TTTGTTTTGGTTTCCCCCTACAAATTTTTTTGTTCCTTTTTCCCCAAAATTTTTTTGGGTTTTTTTTTTTTTTTTTTTTTTTTGAGGCGGAGTCTCGCTCTGTCGCCGGGGCTGGAGTGCAGTGGTCGGATATCAGCTCACCGGAAGATCCGCCTCCCGGGTTTACGCCATTCTCCTGCCTCAGCCTCCCGAGTAGCTGGGACTACAGGCGCCCGCCACCTCGCCCGGCTAGTTTTGTATTTTAGTAGAGACGGGGTTTCACCGTGTTAGCCAGGATGGTCTCGATCTCCTGACCTCGTGATCCGCCCGTCTCGGCCTCCCAAAGTGCTGGGATTACAGGCTTGAGCCACCGCGCCCGGCC
>NW_016886853.1:0-254 GCF_001698545.2 Rhinopithecus bieti | reverse complement strand
CTCTCAACTCGTCCAAGTTATTCTCTGTCCAGCTTTGTTCCGTTGCTGGCGATGAGCTGCGCCCCTTTGGAGGTGGAGATGTGCTCTGATTTTTTGAATTTCCAGCTTTTTTTTTTTTTTTTTTTTGAGACGGAGTCTCGCTCTGTCGCCCGGGCTGGAGTGCAGTGGCCGGATCTCAGCTCACTGCAAGCTCCGCCTCCCGGGTTCACGCCATTCTCCTGCCTCAGCCTCCCGAGTAGCTGGGACTACAGGCG
>NW_016886852.1:0-254 GCF_001698545.2 Rhinopithecus bieti | reverse complement strand
CCAGCTACATCCATGTCCCTGCAAAGGACATGAACTTATCCTTTTTTGTGACTGCATAGTATTCCATGGTGTATCTGTGCCACATTTTCTTTATCCAGTCTGTCACTGATGGGCTTTTGTTCCCATCAATAGGAACAAGTCTTTGCTATTGTAAATAGTGCTGCAGTAAACATACATGTGCATGTGTCTTTATAGTAGAATGATTTATAATCCTTTGGGTATATACCCAGTAATGGAATTGCTGGGTCAAATGG
>NW_016886851.1:0-252 GCF_001698545.2 Rhinopithecus bieti | reverse complement strand
TTCCCTTTGTCACCATAGGCTTCAATGCGCTCTCAAATATCCTGTTGCATATTCTACAAAACAGTGTTATCAAACTGCTCAATGAACAGAATGCTGTATCTCTTTAAGATGAATTCACACATCACAGAGCAGTTTCTCAGAAATCTTCTTTCTAGGTTTTATCTGAGTATATTTCCTTTTCACTATAGGTCTCAATATGCTCCCAAATCTCCCCTCACAGATTCAAAGAAAACAGTGTTATCAAATGGCTTT
>NW_016886850.1:0-341 GCF_001698545.2 Rhinopithecus bieti | reverse complement strand
TGGCCAGGTGCGATGGCTCACGCCTGTAATCCCAGTGCTTTGGGAGGCCGAGGCGGGCAGATCACTTGCTGTCAGGAGTTCAAGACGAGCCTGGCCAACATGGCGAAACCTCATCTCTACTTAAAAAAAAAAAAAAAAAAAAAAAAAAAAAAAGGGGTGGGGCAGGTGCCTTTAATCTCAGCTCGTCACGGGGGGGGGGGGGGGGGAATTGCTTGAACCCAGGAGGCAGAGGTTGCAGTGAGCTGAGATGGGCAACAGCTGTCTCAAAACATTAAATAAAATAAAATAGAATAAAATAAAATAAAATAAAAAATAAAGGGAATGAGTTGAGGGATGTCATC
>NW_016886849.1:0-264 GCF_001698545.2 Rhinopithecus bieti | reverse complement strand
GAACAGGGCTGCCTCCCTGACTCCCACTGCGGAAGACTGACTCTAAGCAAATCATCATCCTTCAGTGTGAACAATGGGAATGGTTGCTCCCCAAACCATGAAAACTGCAGCTGGAAGGCAGCAACCTCTGCCCTTCAAAATCAAAAGGTGCGTTTTGCCATTTGAAGGGATAAACTCCGATAAGCACAGAGGGCAGTTTGTGTCTAGGGTGGGTGAGATGGGGTGTGAGTGGGACCACCACCAACTCATTCTGTGCACAGCATT
>NW_016886848.1:0-327 GCF_001698545.2 Rhinopithecus bieti | reverse complement strand
AAATGGGTATGAAAGGATTTAAGGCCGGGCGCGGTGGCTCAAGCCTGTAATCCCAGCACTTTGGGAGGCCGAGACGGGCGGATCACGAGGTCAGGAGATCGAGACCATCCTGGCTAATACGGTGAAACCCCGTCTCTACTAAAAAATACAAAAAACTAGCGGGGCAACGAGGCGGGCGCCTGTAGTCCCAGCTACTTGGGAGGCTGGGGCAGGAGAATGGCGGGAACCCGGGAGGCGGAGCTTGCAGTGAGCTGAGATCCGGCCACTGCACTCCAGCCTGGGCGGCAGAGCAAGACTCCGTCTCAAAAAAAAAAAAAAAAAAAAAAA
>NW_016886847.1:0-320 GCF_001698545.2 Rhinopithecus bieti | reverse complement strand
GTGTGGTATGAAGCGTGCGTGTGTGGTGTGTGTGTTGTATAGTGTGTGGGGTTTGTGTGTTGTGTGGGGTGTGTGTTGTGGTGTGTGTGTTGTGGTGTGTGTGTTGTGTTCTGTGTGGTGTGTGTGTGTCTGGTGTGTGTTGTGCGTGTGGAGTGTGTGTGGTATGTTTGCGTTGTGTGTTGTGTGTGTTGTGTTCTGTTTGTGGTGTGCGTGTGACATATGTGTTGTGTGTTGTGTTGTGTGTGTCTGGTGTGTGTTGTGTTCATTGTGTGGTATGTGTGGTGTGTGTGTGTTGTGTGTGCATGTCTAGTGTGGTGTAT
>NW_016886846.1:0-726 GCF_001698545.2 Rhinopithecus bieti | reverse complement strand
TAGGTGGTCAGCAACCTGAAATATTGTCAGAGTTGAGACTAAATACAGACCTGAAATAAAATGATACCTCTCTTCTGGTCATATGTTTATTGATTTTGTCATCTAATAAAAGGAAAATAGTTGATAGAAACACTTAGAATTCACTATTGGGTGTATGGAATTTTTTTCGTTTAATATATAGGTGAAAATAAGACACTAACCAAAGACTCAAAATGTCCTTTATGCTGCTTTGGCATACTCACCATAGTGTCATGTCTAGATAATTTGCAATTTTATAAGGAGTAAGAAGGAAATTAGCTTATCAAATTCCCATAATAGACCTTTGACCAGAGTTCACGGTATATTTACTGCTTGAAATACTATACACTGAAAGATGGGAGCTATGTTTCAAATGATAGAAAATAGGGATGATATCATGATCTTATTATCTTGCATCTCATTAAGCAAAATGTAAAACAAAAGTATAGATTTGTTGCTAATACACTCTCAACATATAAAAGTTAATGAAATAAGAACTGTTTGTAATACCACATTAAGTAGGAACTTCAGATTTGACATGTTTTATACAAATTAAAACTTCCTTGGTAAAACTGTAATTTTAAAATCCAAATGTATTCTGGGAAACTGGCATTTCTTTTCTTTTTTATTTGGATTCAGCCACTCTCTAACTGATCAGGATTAATTTAAAAGTGAAGGCTTCATTCTCCAAGGGGATAGGGAGGAAAG
>NW_016886845.1:0-759 GCF_001698545.2 Rhinopithecus bieti | reverse complement strand
AAATTCCTTCCTTATGTTTAGATCTGAACAGTTTGATTATGATATGCCTAGGTATGGTTTTCTTTGTGTTTATTAATATCTCAGCATATAATGAGTTTCTTACAACTTTGACTTATGTCTTTCATTAATTTTGGAAAATTCTCAACCTTTCATGTATTTCTTTTGCCATATTCTCTTCTTTTCTTTCACATATGTGAAATAATTACACAGATGTTACTTTGATATTGCTATAGTTTGATATACCACTCACACTAATTTCTGTTTTACTTCAGTATTTTCTCTCTCTGCTTCAGTTCTGATAAATTTTACTTATCGAACATTATACTTAATAGTGAAATAATAAACCCTTCCTCCTAGGGTTGAGAAGTGTTGCGGGAAGTCAGGGAGCCTGAATGGAGGGACGGGCTGGAGCCACGGCAGAGGAACATAAATTGTGAAGATTTCATGGACATTTATCAGTTCCCAAATAATACTTTTATAATTTCTTATGCTTGTCTTCAATATCGTAATCCTGTTATCTTTGTAAGCTGAGGATGTACATCACCTCAGGACCACTGTGATAATTGTGTTAACTGTACAAACTGATTGTAAAACATGTGTGTTTGAACAATATGAAATCAGTGCATCTTGAAAAGAACAGAATAACAGCAATGTTTAGGGAACAAGGGAAGACAACCATAAGGTCTGACTGCCTGCAAAAGAGCCATATTTTCTTCTTGCAGAGAGCCTATAAATGGACATGCAAGTAGGGAAGATATC
>NW_016886844.1:0-320 GCF_001698545.2 Rhinopithecus bieti | reverse complement strand
TGGAGTGCATACAGAAATCTGCATTTTTTTTTTTTTTTTGAGACGGAGTCTCGCTCTGTCGCCCAGGCTGGAGTGCAGTGGCCGGACTTCCGCTCACGGCAAGCTCCGCCTCCCGGGTTCACGCCATCCTCCTGCCTCAGCCTCCCGAGTAGCTGGGACCACAGGCGCCCGCCACCTCGCCCGGCTAATTTTTTGTATTTTTAGTAGAAACGGGGTTTCACCGTGTTAGCTAGGATGGTCTCGATCTCCTGACCTCGTGATCCGCCCGTCTCGGCCTCCCAAAGTGCTGGGATTACAGGCTTGAGCCACCGCGCCCGGCC
>NW_016886843.1:0-764 GCF_001698545.2 Rhinopithecus bieti | reverse complement strand
ATTGGGTTCAATTCAATGATGATTACATTGGATTCCGTTCTATGATTCCATTCAATTCCGTTCATTGACAATTTGATTCCATTCGATGATGATTCCATTTGAGTTCATTCGATGATTCTATTCGATTCTCTTCGATGGTGATTCAATTCTATTATATTGGATGATTCCATTCGATTCCATTTGATGTTGATTCAATTCGATTCTATTCGATGATGATTCCATTGGATTTCACTTGATGATTCTATTCGATTCCATTCAATGATGATTCACTTCTCGTCCATTGGATGATTCCATTTCATTCCATTCGATGATGATTCCATTCGATTCCATTCGATGATTCCATTTGATTCCATGCGACGGTGAGCAATTCGATTCAATTCCATGATGATTCTATTTGATTCAATTAGATGATGTTTCCATTCGAATCCATTCCATGATTATTCCATTGGAATCCATTCGGCGATGATTCCATATGAGTCAATTCAATGATGATTCCATATGGGTCCGTTCGATGATAATTCCATTTGATTTCATTCGATGCTTCTATTCAATTCCAGTCGATGATGATTCCGTTGGAGTCCATACGATGATTCCATTTGATTTCATTTGATGATGATTCCATTCGATGATGATTACATTGGATTCCATTCTATGATTCCATTCAATTCCATTCGTTGATGATTCGATTCCATTCAATGATGATTCCATTTGAGTTCATTCGATGATTCTATTCGATTCCGTTCGATGGTGATTCAATTCTATTA
>NW_016886842.1:0-318 GCF_001698545.2 Rhinopithecus bieti | reverse complement strand
GAAATAAATTACTGTTTCAGCCGGGTGCGGTGGCTCAAGCCTGTAATCCCAGCACTTTGGGAGGCCAAGACGGGCGGATCACGAGGTCAGGAGATCGAGACCATCCTGGCTAACACGGTGAAACCCCGTCTCTACTAAAAAATACAAAAAACTAGCCGGGCGAGGTGGCGGGCGCCTGTAGTCCCGGCTACTCGGGAGGCTGAGGCAGGAGAATGGCATAAACCCGGGAGGCAGAGCTTGCAGTGAGCTGAGATCCGGCCACTGCACTCCAGCCTGGAGGACAGAGCGAGACTCCGTCTCAAAAAAAAAAAAAAAAAA
>NW_016886841.1:0-1598 GCF_001698545.2 Rhinopithecus bieti | reverse complement strand
AAAACAAATCAGAGTTATTCCTAGTTTTCCATTATTATTCTTTTAGTGTCTGCAAAACCTATAGTGATATCTCCTGTCTCATTCCTGACACTGACAATTTGTGTCTTCTCTTTGTTTTTTGAGAGCTGTGCTAAAACTATCAAAAGATTGATCTTTTCAAAGAATTAACTCTTTATTTCATTGATTTTCTAGGCTATTTTCTGTTTTAAATTTTATTGACTCTTGCTCTCCTCTTTATTATTTCCTTCTTCTTCTTGCTTTGGGTTTATTTTGCTCTTTTATTTTTTCCTAGCTTCTTGAAGTGGGAGCTTAGACTATTGATTTTCCTGTTTTCTAATACAACTATTTAGCACAATAACTTTCACCCTTAGCACTGCTTTATATATGTTCCACAAATTTTGATATATTGTATTTTCATTTCATTAAGTTATACATAATTTTTTAAAATCTTTGAGACTCATTATTAAACCATAAGTTATTTAGAGTTGTGTTGCTTAGCTTCCAAGTGCTTGGAGATCTTTCTGTAGTCATCAGTTTGATCAAATTATGGTCAGACAACTTACTCTGTTTTAAACTCAAATACTTTAGAACTTGTTGAGGTTTGTTTTATGGCTCTAGATAGAAGCCAGTTCCCCACTACCATTTACAATGACATCAGAAATAACAAATACCTAGAATTAAATCTAAAAGAAAGGTGAGAAACCTCTGCAAAACTATGCTGAAAGATACTAAAGAACACCTAAGTAAATGGGAAACATGCCATGTTCATGCTTTGGAAGACTCAATATAACAAAGATGTCAATGTTCCCCAAACTGATCTATAAATTCAATCAAACTCAATAAATATGACAGCAATGTTTTGTATCAGTTAACAAAGTGATTCTAAAATTTATCAGAAAGTGATGGTCGGGTATGGTGGCTCACACCTATAATCCTAGCACTTTGGGAGGCTGAGGCAGGAGGATTGCTTGAGCCCAGGAGTTCAAGACCAGCGTGGGCAACACAGTGACACCCTGACTCTATACATATATATTTTTTAAATTACCAGAAAATGAAAATGACAAGATAGCCAATACAATATTGAAGAAACTAAACAAAGTTATAGGACTTACACTAACAGATCAGGAAGTTTTATAAAACTATAATAATCTAGAGTGCGGTATTGCAAAAGATAAACAGATTGATCCATGGAATGAAACAGAGTTCAGACACAGACCCACCCATAGGCCATCAGTGATTTACGACAAATGCACCACTACAACTCACCAGGCAAAGACTAGTCCTTTTAATGGATATCTACATGGTGGTGGGGGGTGTATCTCAACCCTTATTTCACACCAAATGTGAAAATTAATTTGAAATGGGTCATAGACTTAAACGCTAAATATTTCAAACTATAAAGCAGGACTTCCAGAAGCCAGTGTGAAGAGCATGGGCGCCTTCCTCCCAGCAAAACAACCATTTAACCGGTGAAAAAAAATTTTTTATATAAAACAACTAGTTAAGTCTCAGGAAATTGTCCTAAGGGCATACAGCAAATGAAGAAATGTTTATTCAAGAAATTCTACTCAATCTGTATAGAGCAGCAAGAGTCTGAG
>NW_016886840.1:0-321 GCF_001698545.2 Rhinopithecus bieti | reverse complement strand
CGACCTGAACTGCCTATCATGAACTGGGTGCTTTCTGGTCCATCTAGCCATAAAGTGGATGGTGCACATACAGCAGCATTCCATCATCAAATGGAAGTGGTATATACGTGATCGGGCTCGAGCAGGTCCTGAAGGCACAAGTAAGTTACATGAGGAAGTGGCTCAAATGCCTATGACCTCCACTCCTGCCACCGTGCCTTCTCTCCCCTACCCTGCACTGATGGACTCATGGGGAGTTCCCTATGATCAGTTGACAGAGGAAGAGAAGACTAGGGCCTGGTTCACAGATGGTTCTGCACGATATGCAGGCACCACCTGAAA
>NW_016886839.1:0-219 GCF_001698545.2 Rhinopithecus bieti | reverse complement strand
GAGACGGAGTCTCGCTCTGTCGCCCAGGCTGGAGTGCAGTGGCCGGATCTCAGCTCACTGCAAGCTCTGCCTCCCGGGTTCACGCCATTCTCCTGCCTCAGCCTCCCGAGTAGCTGGGACTACAGGCGCCCGCTACCTCGCCCGGCTAGGTTTTTTTTTTTTTTTTTTTTGTATTTTTTTAGTAGAGACGGGGTTTCACCATTTTGGCCAGGATGGTCT
>NW_016886838.1:0-1599 GCF_001698545.2 Rhinopithecus bieti | reverse complement strand
ATTTTCCAAAAAATGAAAAAAAAATTTAAAAGACAAAAGAGACAACAAAGCACTAGCTAGACTAACAAAGCAAAAGAATCAAATAAATAAAATCAGAAACAATAAAGAGATATTACAAGTGATATCACAGAAATACAAAGGATCATTGAAGACTATTATGAAAAAATTTGAAAACCTAGAAAAAATGGAGAAATTTCTGTTCACAAAACTTATTAATTTTGAACAAGAAATAAATAGAAAACTTGAACAGACAAATAACAAGATTGAATCAGTAACATGAAGTTTCCGATATTTCCAAGATCAGATGGCTTCCCAGCTGAATTATAACAAACAATTAAAGATAACCTAACATCAACTCTCAAACTGTTCAAAAAAACTTGAATGGAGGGAATTTTTTGAACTAATTCTACAAGACCAGAGTTACTCTGATACCAAAACTAGACAAGGATACACAAATAATGAAACTAAAGGCCAATATACCTGATAAATATAGATGCAAAAGTCCTCAACAAAATACTAGCACACAAAATCCAACAGTACATCAAAACATTATATACCATGATCAAGTGGGATGTATCCTAGGGATAGAAGGATAGGTCAACTTACACAACACAATATATGTGATACATCATATCAACAGAATGAAGGACAATAACCATATTATCATCTCAATAGATGCAGAGAAAGTATTTGATGAAATTCAACATCCCTTCTTCATAAAACTTTTAACAAATTTGGTATATAAGAAACATATCTCAACACAATAAAGGCCATGTATAACAAGCCTACAGCTAGCATTGTACTAAACAGAAAAAAGCTGTAAACCTTTCTTCTCAGGACTGTAACAAGACAAGGATGCTTACTTTCACCATTCATATTCAACATAGTGATAGAAGTCCTAGCCAAAGCAATTAGACCAGATACAAAATAAAGAGCATCTTAATAGGAAAGGAAGAAATAAAGCTATCATGATTTGAAGACACTATCATTTCTAAATGTCTGCTCTTGTCACCTTTGTAAAAAATGAAGAAATATTCTATGTTCATAGTTGAGTTGACTGTAGCTGTGTATATTTATTTCTTCATTCTGTGTTCTCTTACACTGGTCTATGTGTTTGTTTCTATAGCAAGATTTTGCTGTTCTGGTTGCTACAGCATTGTGGGTTGTGTTGAAATCAAATAATGTGATGCGTTGAGCTTTGATTTTTTTGCTCAAGATTGCTTTGGCTATTCTGGGTCTCTTGGGGTTCCATATAAATTTCAGATTTTTTTTTTATTTCCGTGAAGAACACCATTTGTATCACATAAAATCTGTAGATTATTTAGGTGGTATGACCATTGAAAAAATATTGATACCTGCAATCAATAAACATAGACTATTTTCCCATTTTGCATGTTTTCTTCAACTGCTTTTGTCAATGTTTTATAGTTTTCATTGTAGAGATCTTTCTTTCATAAAGTGTATTCTGATATATTTTAATTTTACTTATTAGATATAATAAATGAGATAAAATTATTTTTCTATTGTTTCCTGTTAGCATGTGGAAATTCTACTGACTTTTTATATTGATTTTTATCCTGCAATTTTATGAATTTATTA
>NW_016886837.1:0-401 GCF_001698545.2 Rhinopithecus bieti | reverse complement strand
GTTATTTACAATCATGAAAACCTGAAACAACCCACATACTCAACAATAGCACAAGGATTAAGTAAGTTATGGTACATCCAAGCCATGTGATTTTATGGATTTCTTGTTTTAAAAAAAAATCACATTTAAAAGAATATTTCAAAACAAGCAAAATGATTATGAGATAACAGTTTTGAAATGATGTGCAATGTTTAATGAAGTTATCATCCTAATTTTGTAATAAAAAATTAAAACGTAGTTCTCAACATTGGTTGTAATTTTCACTCATATCCTACTTTTCTAAAGTTCTCTCTTGTGTTAAACATACCGGACAACAAAAGGGGCGGAGTTTCTCCTTGTTCCATGTGCAATAAAAGAACTGGCTTTTGTTTCTTTCCCTTTTAAGTGTGATCCTGGGTTTG
>NW_016886836.1:0-244 GCF_001698545.2 Rhinopithecus bieti | reverse complement strand
CTTTCTTTCTTTTCTTTCTTTCTCTTTTCTTTCTTTCTCTCTCTCTCTCTCTTTTCTTTCTTTCTTTCTTTCTTTCTTTCTTTCTTTCTTTCTTTCTTTCTTTCTTTCTTTCTCTTTCCTTTCTTTCTTTCTTTCCTTTCTTTCTTTCTCTTTCTTTTCTTCTTTCTTTCTTTCTCTTTCTCTTTCTATTTTTCTTTCTTTTTCTTCTCTTTCTCTTTATTTTTCTTTAAATTTAAATTAATTA
>NW_016886835.1:0-2354 GCF_001698545.2 Rhinopithecus bieti | reverse complement strand
AATTACTGCTTTTGTTGCACTTGCTTTTGATGATTTATCCTTAAATTTTCGCCTTTGCTATGTCCTGCATGGTATTGCCTAGATTTTCTTCTAGGGTTTTATAGTTTTGGGATTTACATTTAAGTCTTTAATCCATCTTAAGTTAATTTTGTATATGTTGTAAGGAAGGAGTCCAGTTATAATTTTCTGCATATGGTTAGCCAGTTCTCCCAGTATTATTAATTAAATAGGGAATCCTTTCTCTATTGCTTGTTTTGTCAGGTTTGTCAAAGATCTGATGCTTGTAGGTGTGCAGTCTCATTTCTGAGTTCTCTATTCTGTACCATTGGTCTATGTTTCTGCTCTTGTACCATGCTGTTTTGGTTAATGCAGCCTTGTAGCACTGTTTGAAGTTAGGTAGGGTGATGCCTCCTGCTTTGTTCTTTTGCTACGGATTAACTTGGCTATTTGGGCTCATTTTAGTTCCATATGAATTTTAAAATAGTTTTGTTTTAATTCTGTGAAGAATGCCAATGATAGTTTAATGGGAATAACATTGAATCTATAAATTACTTTGAACAGTATGGGCATTTTTTCAATATTGATTCTTCCTATCCATGAGCCTGGAAAGTTTTCCATTTGTTTGTGTCTTCTCTGATTTCGTTGAGCAGTGGTTTGTAGTTCTCCTTGAAGTGGTCCTTTACTTCTCTTGTTAGCTGTATTTCTAAGTATTTTATTCTTTTGTAGCAATTATGAATGAGTGTTCATTCATTATGTTGTTCTCTGCTTACGTTTTGTTGGTGTATAAGGATGCTAGCGATTTTGCACATTGGTTTTACATCTTGAGACTTTGCTGAAGTTGCTTATCAGCTTAAGAAGCTTTTGGGCTGAGACTATGGGGTTTTCTAGATATAGGATGATGTCATCTGCAAACAAAGATAATTTTACTCCCTCACTCCCTATTTGAATATTCTTTATCTCTTTCTCTTGCCTGATTGCTCTGGCCAGAACTTCCAATACTATGTTGAATAGGAGTGGTGACACGGCATCTTTGTCTTGTGCTGGTTTTCAAGGGGAATATGTCCCGCTTTTGCCCATTCAGTATGATATTGGCTGTGGGTTTGACATATATGGTTCTTAAGTATTCTTTCTTTCGTTGTATCTCTGCCAGGTTTTGGTTTCAGGATAATGCAGGCCTCATAGAATTAGTTAGGGAGGAGTCCCTCCTCTTCAATTTTTTGGAATAGTTTTAGTAGGAATGAAACCAGCTCTTCTTTGTACTTCTGGTAGAATTCCACTTTGAATCTGTATGGTCTTGTGATTTTTTTGGTTGGTAGGTTATTTATTACTGCCTCAATTTTAGAACATGTTATTGGTCTAGTCAAGGATTCAATTTCTTCCTTTCAGTCTTGGGAGAGTGTATGTGTTCATGAATTTATCCATTTCTTCTAGATTTTCTAGTTTATATGTATAGAGGGATTTACAGTATTCTCTGGTAGTTGTTTTGTTTCTGTGGGTTCAGTGGTGATATCCCCTTATCATTTCTGACTGTGTTTATTTGGTTATTCTCTCTATTCTTCTTCGTGAGTCTAGATAGTAGTCTATCTATTTTATTAATTTTTTCAAAAAAAAAACCAGCTCCTGGATTTATTTTTTAAGGGTTTTCACATCTCTGTCTCCTTCAGTTATGCTCTGATCTCGGTTAATTATTGTCTTCTCTTAGCTTTGGGGATTGCTTGCTCTTGGTTCTCTAGTTATTTCAGTTGAGATGATAGGTTGTTAACTTGAGATCTTTCTAGATTTTGATGTGAGGATTTAGCGCTATAAATTTTCCTCTTAACACTGCTGTAGCTGCATCCCAGAGATTCTGGTATGTTGTCTCTTTGTTCTCATTACTTTAAAAAAACTTCTTGATTTCTGATTTAATTTCATTATTTACCCAAGAGTCATTCAAGAGCACATAGTTGTGTGCTTTTGAGTGGATGACTTCATCTTGCATACTCTTCAATTTTCTGCTTAAATCTTCCCTCCGTCTCTCAGACTTACATGTTATTACAAGTGTCTGACATTGCTTCTTACACTTACAGGATTTCCTTTTAGATCATCCCTGATGTTAAACAAAGGGTTTTGCTGTGTTTCCTAAAAGAAAACCAACTGGAAATATATTTACCCCTCCATTACATTTTATACCTTTCTAAATGAAGTGTAGAAATTGATGTTGTGGAAAGGGTAAAAAGGGTAGGAGTAATCAGTTGCTTTTTTATAGTTTCGTGTCATATTTTCATAATATTGTAGACGTATCTACAATAGAATTCAGATCCCTGAAATATGACCCTTCAAAAGATAAATTGTTTTAATAAGCATATGAAAAAGTA
>NW_016886834.1:0-249 GCF_001698545.2 Rhinopithecus bieti | reverse complement strand
TTGGTTGCTAGGACTGGAGGTGCATGCCCCTGCCCCTGGGTAATTTTTTTTTTTTTTTTTTTTTTTTTTGTAGAGCTAGGGTTTGTTGCCCTGCCTAGTCTCAAACTCCTGGACTCAAGCGGTCTGCCTGTCTTAGCCTCCCAAAGTGCTGGGATTACAGACGTGCGCCACAATGCCAAGCTGAGACACTTTTAAAGAAAGGACAATCAGAAACCCCAGTCTAAATGTAAAGTAAAATATCTTTTCTTT
>NW_016886833.1:0-757 GCF_001698545.2 Rhinopithecus bieti | reverse complement strand
AATTAGCCAGGCATAGCGGTGCATGCCTGCAGTCCCAGCTGCTCAGGAGGCTGAAGTGGGAGGAACACTTGAGCCTGGGAGGTAGAGGCTGCAATGAGCCTGATGGTGCCACTGCACTCCAGCCTGGGCGACAGAGCAAGACCCTGTCTCAAAAAAAAGAAAAGAAAAAAGAAAAGACTTAAACAGATGCTTCACAAATTAACTTATCTGAATGGCAGATAAGCATAGGAAAAGATGCTCAACATCACTAGTCATTAGGGAATTGCAAATTGAAGCCACAATGAGATA
Organism: Rhinopithecus bieti; assembly: GCF_001698545.2. NCBI lineage: Eukaryota > Metazoa > Chordata > Mammalia > Primates > Cercopithecidae > Rhinopithecus > Rhinopithecus bieti. Next base: position 469 of record NW_016886833.1, on the reverse strand, counting down.
CTATTATATATCCTATAATGGCTAAACTTTAAAAGAATGACAATATCAAGAGTTGGAAAGAATGTGGAAAATTAAACTCTCACACACTGTCAGAGAAAATGTACAAAGTGACAGTCATTTGGAAAATAGCACAGCAGCACATTACTGAGTTAAAATACGTTTACCATAGGGCCCAGCATTTCCACTTCTACATTTTACCCAAGAGAAATAAAAGCATATGTCCATACAAAGACTTGCACTTCAATTATGTTCAAGGAGAACTATTCTTTCTTTCCTTTTCTTTTTATTTTATTTATTTATTTATTTATTTATTTATTTAAGTTGTAGTCTCGCTCTGTTGCCCAGGCTGAAGTGCAGTGGTGCGATCTCAGCTCACTGCAACCGCCACCTCCCGGGTTCAAGCGTTTCTTCTGCATCAGCCTCCCGAGTAGCTGGGATTACAAGTGCCTGCTGCCATGCCAGACTAATT
>NW_016886832.1:0-249 GCF_001698545.2 Rhinopithecus bieti | reverse complement strand
TTTATTTATTTTGAGATGGAGTGTCACTCTTGTTGCCCAGGCTGGAGTGCAGTGGTGCCACCTCTGCTCACTACAACCTCTACCTCCCGGGTTCGAGTGATTCTCCTTCCTCAGCCTCCCAAGTAGCTGGAATTACAGGTGCCCGCCATCACACTTGGCTAATTTTTTGTAGTTTTAGTAGAGATGGGGTTTCACCATGTTGAGCAGGCTGGTCTCGAACTCCTAACCTCAGGTGATCCACCCGCCTCG
>NW_016886831.1:0-345 GCF_001698545.2 Rhinopithecus bieti | reverse complement strand
GAGACGGAGTCTGGCTCTGTCGCCCAGGCTGGAGTGCAGTGGCCGGATCTCAGCTCACTGCCAGCTCCGCCTCCCGGGTTTACGCCATTCTCCTGCCTCAGCCTCCCGAGTAGCTGGGATTACAGGCGCCCGCCACCTCGCCCGGCTAGTTTTTTTGTATTTTTTTAGTAGAGACGGGGTTTCACCGTGTTCGCCAGGATGGTCTCGATCTCCTGACCTCGTGATCCGCCCGTCTCGGCCTCCCAAAGTGCTGGGATTACAGGCTTGAGCCACCGTGCCCAGCCTTGTTTTGTTTTGTTTTGTTTTGTTTTGTTTTGTTTTTTTGAGACGGAGTCTCACTCTGTG
>NW_016886830.1:0-316 GCF_001698545.2 Rhinopithecus bieti | reverse complement strand
CCCCTTCCCTTCCCTTCCCTTCCCTTCCCTTCCCCGCTCTGTCGCCCAGGCTGGAGTGCAGTGGTGTGATCTCAGCTCACTGCAACCTCCACCTACCAGGTTCAAGCGATTCTCCTGCCTCAGCCTCCTGAGTACCTGGGATTACAGGCATGCGACACCACACCCAACTACTTTTATATTTTAGTAGAGACAGGGTTTCACCGTGTTCGTCAGGCTGGTCTTGAACTCCTGGCCTCGTGATCTGCCTGCCTTGGCCACTCAAAGTGCTGGCATTACAGGCGTGAGCCACCACGCCTGGCCGGTTTATATCTTTTCC
>NW_016886829.1:0-279 GCF_001698545.2 Rhinopithecus bieti | reverse complement strand
GGGGTGGAGTCTCGCTCTGTCGCCCAGGCTGGAGTGCAGTGGCTGGATCTCAGCTCACTGCAAGCTCCGCCTCCCGGGTTTACGCCATTCTCCTGCCTCAGCCTCCCAAGCAGCTGGGACTACAAGCGCTCGCCGCCACGCCCGGCTAATTTTTTTGCATTTTAGTAGAGACAGGGTTTCACCGTGTTAGCCAGGATGGTCTCGATCTCCTGACCTTGTGATCCGCCCGTCTCGGCCTCCCAAAGTGCTGGGATTACAGGCTTGAGCCACCGCGCCCGG
>NW_016886828.1:0-280 GCF_001698545.2 Rhinopithecus bieti | reverse complement strand
TAAAGTCTGTTTTATCAGAGACTAGGTTTGCAACCCTTGCCTTTTTTTTGCTTTCCATTTGCTTGGTAGATCTTCCTCCATCCCTTGTTTTGAGTCTATGTGCATCTCTGCACATGAGATGGGTCTCCTGAATACAGCACACAGATGTGTCTTGACTCTTTACCCAAATTGACAGTCTGTGTTTTTTAATTGGGGCAGTTAGCCTGTTTACATTTAAGATTAATATTGTTATTCATGAATTTGATCCTGTCATTATGATGTTAGCTGGTTATTTTGCCTG
>NW_016886827.1:0-279 GCF_001698545.2 Rhinopithecus bieti | reverse complement strand
TTTTTTTTTTTTTAGACGGAGTCTTGCTCTGCCGCCCAGGCTGGAGGGCAGGGGCCGGCTCTCAGCTCACTGCAAGCTCCGCCTCCCGGGTTCACGCCATTCTCCTGTCTCAGCCTCCCGAGTAGCTGGGACTACAGGCGCCCGCCTCGTCGCCCGGCTAGTTTTTTGTATTTTTTAGTAGAGACGGGGTTTCACCGTGTTAGCCAGGATGGTCTCGATCTCCTGACCTCATGATCCGCCCGTCTCGGCCTCCCAAAGTGCTGGGATTACAGGCTTGAG
>NW_016886826.1:0-279 GCF_001698545.2 Rhinopithecus bieti | reverse complement strand
CAGCTGGGCGCGGGGGCGCATGCCTGTAATCCCAGCACTTTGGGAGGCTGAGGTGGGCGGATCACGAGGTCAGGAGATCGAGACCATCCTGGCTAACACGGTGAAACCACGTCTCTACTAAAAAAATACAAAAAATTAGCGGGGCATGGTGTTGGGTGCTTGTAGTCCCAGCTACTACTCTGGAGGCTGAGGCAGGAGAATGGCGTGAACCTGGGAGGCGGAGCTTGCAGTGAGCCAACACCATGCCACTCTGTCTCAAAAAAAAAAGAAAAAGAAAAG
>NW_016886825.1:0-1091 GCF_001698545.2 Rhinopithecus bieti | reverse complement strand
CACAAACTGCCAAAAAAAGTATCGAGTTATGCAAAATCCATTAAATAGGAATTATAATCTTGACTTTCATCAAGCTTCAACTTCCTTTCTTGATCTTAAAACTTATTAACAGAGGCTGGGCGTGGTGGCTCACACCTGTAATCCCAGCACTTCGGAAGGCCAAGTAGGGCGGATCACCTGAGGCCTGGAGTTCAAGACCAGTCTGACTAACATGGAGAAACCCTATCTCTACTAAAATACAAAATTAGCTGGCCGTGGTGGCGCATGCCTGTAATCCCAGCTACTCGGGAGGCTGAGGCAGGAGAATCACTTAAACCTGGGAGGCGGAGGTTGTGGTGAGCCAAGATCATGCCATTGCACTCCAGCCTGGGCAACAAGGCAAAACTCTGACTCAGAAAAAAAAAAAAAACTTATTAACAGATAAAGCAGCACTCATTCATTCAATAAATACAGACTGAAAACCAACCATGTACCACCAGACACTGGGGAAAACGAAGAATCAAACAGAAATGTATATGCCCTGATTAAGTTTATATCCTAACATGAGGATAATTCATTTACCCCAGTATTCGCTGATATCACAATGGATTTTCCCTTTTCTTTTAAACTAAGGATTTGAGAGAGTGTTAGTCACAAAATACTGCTCCTCACTCAATATTAAGAGGAAATATGAATCCCAACTATCTTTTTTCACCCTTGGGAATAAGGATACGGCAACCTAAACCCATAACATTTTAATTCATATCCTTTTCAAGTCAATAATTTCTCCTATTTCTTATCTCTCAACATTTAGAATTCAAATCCAAGGAAATCATACTTCCAAACATTATCTGAAGATTCAATATTCAGACCAGGCACAGTGGCTCACGTCTGTAATCCCAGCACTTTGGGAGGCCGAGGCAGGCAGATCACGTGAGGTCAGGAGTTCGAAATCAGCCTGGCCAACATGGCAAAACCTCATCTCTACTAAAATACAAAAAATTAGCTGGACATAGTATCATGCACCTGTAATCCCAGCTACTCAGGAGGCTGAGGCAAGAGAATCACTTGAACCTGGGAGGCAGAGGTTGCAGCCTGGGTAACAGAGCAAG
>NW_016886824.1:0-762 GCF_001698545.2 Rhinopithecus bieti | reverse complement strand
AACATATATGTTATATATTAATGTATTTTATATATGTGTGTGTATATATATACACACCACAAAGCTATAGTAACCAAAACAACATGGTGCTTGCATAAAATGGACATATAAACCAGTGGAACAGAATAGAGATCCCAGAAAAAATTCATTCACTATAGCCAGCTAATCTTCAATAAACCATGCTAGGGAAATTGGATGTTCACATGCAGAAGAATAAGCTTTGGAGGTGTACATGCAGAAGAATTAGTTGTATAAGGTGTGGAGGAGACTAGGCCTCCACACCTTATAAAAAATTAATGCAAGATGGATTAAAGACTTAAATGTAAGACTTAAAACCCTGAAAACCCTAGAAGAAAACCTAGGCAACGCCATTCAGGACATAGGCATGGGCAAAGACTTCATGACTAAAACACCAAAAGTAATTGCAACAAAAGTGAAAATTGACCAATGGGGTCTAATGGGACTAAAGAGCTTCTGCATAGCAAAATAAACTATCATTAGAGTGAACAGGCAACCTATTGAATGGGAGAAAATTTCCATCTGACAAAGGACTAATATCCAGAATTTACAAAGAGCTTAAACAAATTTACAAGAAAAAACAACCCCATCAAAAGTGGGTGAAGGATATGAACAGACATTTCTCAAAAGAAGACATTCATGCAGCCAACAAACATGAAAAAAAGCTTATCCTCACTGGCCATTAGAGACATGTAAATCAAAACTGCAATGAGATACCATCTTATGCCAGTACGAATGGCAATA
>NW_016886823.1:0-346 GCF_001698545.2 Rhinopithecus bieti | reverse complement strand
TGTGGTCCCAGCTACTCGGGAGACTGAGGCAGAAGAATGGCGGGAACCCGGGAGGCAGAGCTTGCACTGAGCTGAGATTGCGCCACTCACTCCAGCCTCGCTGGCAGAGTGAGACTCCGTCTCAAAAAAAAAAAAAAAAAAAAAAAAAAAAAAAAAAAAAAAAAAAAAAAATTCTCATGAAGAAAGCATTATTATGCCCATTAAACTGTGAGGAATAAAGAGGTTAAATAACTTGCTTGAGTTCATACTTTTAGTATAGAGAAAAGAACATAGGATTTGTAATTAAATTCTTGCTTTTCTACTGTTATAAGTTACCCAAACTCTGTAAGATTGAATCTTTATCCAT
>NW_016886822.1:0-2180 GCF_001698545.2 Rhinopithecus bieti | reverse complement strand
TTATTTGATTTTAGAATCAAGATTAAATTGCCCTCATAAAATGGACTGAGTAACTTTATTTTTTTTACAGTGACCGGAGTCGATTGGATAAGGTAGTAATTAATTATATTTTGGAAGTTCGGTAGAATAAACCTGTAACATCATCTGGACCTGAGGGTTTTGTTAGGGAAAATCTTTGACTACCATCGCCATTTTATTTTTTTCTTGATATTTAAAATATTTCTTGTAAGTTTTCCAATTTATTAGCGTATTGTTTTCATAATACTCATAGTTTTAGCTTTTATGTTTTCCCTTTTCATTCTGTATTTTATTTGCATCTTTTCTCTTTTTTAGCAAAGATCTATCCTATTAACCTTTTGACATAATTAAATTCTGGTTTGTTAATCTTTTCTGTTCAGGCTGTGTGTGTGTATCTGTGGAGGAGGATTCTCTGGTTTTAAATTTCTGTCCTTTACCATCTTACTTCTCTGTAATTTTGCTATTTCCATTACATTGACTGTTCAGTATGTCATTAACCTTTCTCATTTTATGATAAACTTACTGCTATACATTTACTACTTAGTTCTTGTTTAACTCTGTCCTACAAATTTTATTTGTGTTTTATTATCATTCACTTTTAAATCTTTTTTAGTTTCCTTTCCTTTTCTTTTAACTCAAGGTTAATTTAGTAATAAGCTATTGTGTTTTCAAACATTTGTTAAATTTTGGCTATTATTTTGTTATTAATTTCCAGTGCTATTGCATTGTGGTTGGAGAGCCTAAACTGTATGATATTCAACGTTTGGAATTTATTGATGTTTCATTTATGGCTGTAATCATAGTCTCTTTTGGAAATTTTTTTTTTTGTTGTCTTGAATGTTCGATTTGTTGGATATAGAGTCTTACTCTGTATATAATAGCTTGAGTTTTTTTAGTTGTAATGTGTAAGTGTTCTGTATCTTCATTTGATTTTTTTTTTTTTTTTTTTTTTTTTTTTTGGTCTGCTCGACCTATCAGTTTCTAAGAAGAGTATTAAAGTATCCATATGCACTTGTTCCTTTTCTCTTTGCAGTTCTGCTAGTTGCTTGATATATTTTGAGACTGTATTATACAATATGTTTATATTTATGATGGCTATATCTTCTTGTCCTATTGATTTTGTCATGTAAATTCTATTTAGTCAGATATTGAGACTGCTACCTCAGCTTTATTTTAGTTTATATTTGCCTGGCATATCTTATTATTTTCAGTTTGTCTGTGACTCTAAAGTATATCTCTTCTAGTATGAATATTGTTGAATCTTTTGTTTTAGTCTGTGTCTTTCTTTTAATTGGTAAGTTTAATTCATGTACATTTATTGCAATTACTTTTATTTTGGGATTTAATTATGGCATTTCTTTTATGTGTTTTATTTATGGTACTCCTTTTGTTTTGTTTTGTTTTGTTTTCTCCTTTTCTGTTTTATTCTATTCTTGCCCTGTAATGTAAGATCTATCTTCATGTTATTTACCCTTACTGATTTTTTTACACGTACAATAGCTGTACCTTCTTCCAACAAGATAAGTACCTCAGCAAGCTCTCAGGTTCTATATAGTTTCCAGTTAATACATACTTCATCTTGTAAACTTTGTCTAGAATTTTATCTTTTCTAGAATACAGGTTTTCCTCTCACTTTCATAGTTTTCCAGTGCTGGTTTCAGAAAAGGTAATATGGATCATACTAGTTTGCCACCTTGGCAGGAACTGGAAAACTCAAGTTTTGTAGCAAATTAACAGGATTTATCTTGCTTTGAATGGCCCCACTTCAATCACAGGTGGTGAGTTGGTAACTTAATCAGTATTTTTTACTCCAATAACAGGTAGAAAATGTGAAATTGGTGGATCGTTATGTGAGTAAGAAACCAGCTAATGGGATTCTTTATCTTACTGCAACCCACCTGATCTATGTGGAGACTTCTGGTGCAGCCCGGAAAGAAACATGGGTATGTTCATGAGAAGAAGTATCAAAGGGTCTTAAAGAGTTGTGCATACATGCTGTCTATATGGTAGTTTCTTGAAATTTCAAGTATAATTTTTAAATTACTGTAAAACCTTTTCTTCAGAGGACCTATTCTAATAATCTTTTTGTGGTCTGAATTGTATTACTCCTCTTTTTTCAAGTTATTGACTCTAGTCATCGTAGTCATTTTATTCTACGTTGG
>NW_016886821.1:0-345 GCF_001698545.2 Rhinopithecus bieti | reverse complement strand
CCACCCAATAGCTCAAACCTAGTCCTGGAAAATGTTCTTAAAAGCAGTTCTGAGGCCGGGCGCGGTGGCTCAAGCCTGTAATTCCAGCACTTTGGGAGGCCGAGATGGGCGGATCACGAGGTCAGGAGATCGAGACCATCCTGGCTAACACGGTGAAACCCCGTCTCTACTAAAACTACCAAAAAAAACCAGCCGGGCGAGGTGGCGGCGCCTGTAGTCCCAGCTACCCGGGAGGCTGAGGCAGGAGAATGGCGTGAACCAGGGAGGCGGAGCTTGCAGTGAGCTGACATCCGGCCACAGCACTCCAGCCTGGGTGACAGAGCGAGACTCCGTCTCAAAAAAAAC
>NW_016886820.1:0-405 GCF_001698545.2 Rhinopithecus bieti | reverse complement strand
AAAAAAAAGGAGTGGTGGCGAGTGCCTGTAATCTCAGCTACTCAGGAGGCTAAGGCAGAGAATTGGTTGAACCGAAGAGGCAGAGTTCGCAGTGAGCCGAGATCATGCAACCACTTCACTCCAACCTGGGCGACAGAGGGAGACTGTCTCAAAAAAAAAAATTCTAAAAGCTCAATTAGAAATGAAACTGGCCGGGTGCGGTGGCTCAAGCCTGTAATCCCAGCACTTTGGGAGGCCGAGACGGGCGGATCACAAGGTCAGGAGATCGAGACCACCCTGGCTAATACGGTGAAACCCCGTCTCTACTAAAGAACACAAAAAACTAGATGGGCGTGGTGGTGGGCACCTGTAATCCCAGCTTCTAGGGAGGCTGAGGCAGGAGAATGGCGTGAACCTGGGAGACAG
>NW_016886819.1:0-402 GCF_001698545.2 Rhinopithecus bieti | reverse complement strand
AAAGTAACTAGACAGATAAACTCAAGTCACAAAACATGTTTTCCTTGAAAAGTAAGAAATGATGTAATGCATGTCTCAATTAATTGTCTTTCTCACTTCTGTAATGTGCTTCCCCTGCACAGATCCCGCCCCGCCGCCCCACGAAATGCTTAAATGGTAACTTAACTCTTTGTTCGGGGCTCAGTCCTTTGGATGTTAATCTAACTGGTCTGGTGCACCTAAATAATAAATATCTTCCTGAACTCCATCGGTCTCTCTGATTCCTTAAAATCCCGCTACATTTCATGTAATGAACTGGCAACAAGAGAAAGCTGGCTGAAGAAAGGCAGAGGAATTGTGTCTTATAAGAATTAGAATCGAGGGGCTCCATAATCATCTGGCATCCGTTCGATGTTGTATCTG
>NW_016886818.1:0-276 GCF_001698545.2 Rhinopithecus bieti | reverse complement strand
ACGGGGTCTCCCCTTTTTTGCCGCCGGGGGGGGGCGGGGAGAGGAAGGGGGGGGCCCAAAAAAAAATTAATAAATTGTTTTTTTTTTTTTTTTTTTTTTTTTTTTTTTTTTTTTTGACATGGAGTCTCGCTCTGTTGCCAGGCTGGAGTGCAGTGGTGCGATCTCAGCTCACTGCAACCCCGACTCCCTGGTTCAAGTGATTCTCCTGCCTCAGCCTCCTGAGTAGCTGGGACTATAGGTGTGCATCACCACGCCCAGCTAATTTTGTATTTTCAG
>NW_016886817.1:0-281 GCF_001698545.2 Rhinopithecus bieti | reverse complement strand
TGCATACAAGGGACATACCTCAATGTAATAAAAGCCATCTATGAGAAACTCACAGACAACATAATGTTGAATGGGGAGAAGTTGAAAGCATTTCCCCTGAGAACTGGAACGAGACAAGGATGTCCACTCTCACCACTCCTCTTCAACATAGTACTGGAAGTCCTAGCCAGAGCAATCAGACAAGAGAAAGAAATAAAGTGTACCCAAACTGGAAAAGAGGAAGTCAAACTGTCACTCTCTGCTGACAATATGATCGTTTACCTTGAAAACCCTAAAGACTC
>NW_016886816.1:0-279 GCF_001698545.2 Rhinopithecus bieti | reverse complement strand
AAGTAATTATAGTTATTTTCTTCATATGACTGGTTTATGGTTTATTATTTCTATAAACATTAACTATAACAACTTGAAATAATCATATTTACTAGAAATTTCTCTTATTAAAATGCATAATCATAAAATGCATAATCATTAATAGTAACATTGGGCATAACAAATTGGAAATAAAGCAAAACACATGAAGTAGAACTAATTCCTTCATCATTAATAATCTTATGTACATGAAAGATACAAGCTTTCAATCAATAGTGTTATAGATTACTATCTTTTGCT
>NW_016886815.1:0-401 GCF_001698545.2 Rhinopithecus bieti | reverse complement strand
AGTGGGATATTTGGAAGTTCCTAGTGGCCTATGGTGAAAAGGGAAATAACTTCAGATAAAACTGTAGAGAAACTTTTCCAGAAACGGTTTTGTTATGTGTGTATTTATCTGAAAGAGTTTAAATTTTCTTTGATTGAACACTTCGGCATCACTGTTTTGTGGTATATGAGAGGAGATATTTGGGAGCACATTGAAGCCTATGGTTATAAAGGACATACCTCAGATTTGAACTAGAAAGAAGCTTTCTGAGAAACTCCTTTGTGACGGGTGAATTCATCTCACAGAGGTTTAATTTTGTTTTCATTGAGCAATTTGGTAACACTGAATGTGTGGAATCTGCAAAGGGATATTTGGGAGTGCATAGAGTCCAGTGGCATAAAAGGAAATATCTTCAGGTAAAA
>NW_016886814.1:0-733 GCF_001698545.2 Rhinopithecus bieti | reverse complement strand
GTGTCACGAAGTTCTTGTGCCATGGTTTTCAGTTCCATCAGGTCATTTAAGGTCTTCCCTACACTGTTTATTCTAGTTAGCCACTCATCTCATCTTCTTTTAAGGGTTTTAGCTTCCTTGCGATAGGTTTGAACATCCTCCTTTAGCTCGGAGAAGTGTGTTATTTCAAACTTTCTGAAGCCTACTTCTGTCAACTCATCAAAGTCATTCTCCGTCCAACTTTGTTCCATTGCTGGCAAGGAGCTGTGATCCTTTGGAGAAGAGATGCTCTGGTTTTAGAATTTTCAGCTTTTCTGCTTTGGTTTCTCCCGTCTTTGTGGTTTTATCTACCTTTGGTCTTTGATGTTGGTGACCTACAGATGGGGTTTTGGTGTGGATGTCCTTTTGTTGATGTTGATGCTATTCCTTTCTGTTCATTAGTTTTCCTTCCAACAGTCAGGTCCCTCAGCTGCAGGTCTGTTGAAGTTTGATGGAGGTCCACTCCAGACCCTGTTTGCCTGGGTATCACCAGTGGAGGCTGCAGAAGAGCAAATATTGCAGAACAGCAAATATTGCTGCCTGATCCTTCCTCTGTAAGCTTTGTCCCAGAGGGGCACTTTCCTGTATGAGGTGTAAGTCATCCCCTACTAGGAGGTATCTCCCAGTTAGGCTACACGGAGGTCAGGGACCCACTTGAGGAGTCTGTCCGTTCTCAGAGCTCGAACACCATGCTGATAGAACCACTGCTCTCTTT
>NW_016886813.1:0-404 GCF_001698545.2 Rhinopithecus bieti | reverse complement strand
GGGCTCCCCCAAGGCAAAGCAAAGGCCACTACTGGAGAGCGGGAGGCACCTGACCAGGAACCAGTGCCCCTGGTGGACAAGAGGGTGGGGCTTTTCCTGAGATGCAAAAGGAAGACTGAGGGACACAGGCTGCCGTGGCCCAGAGTGGTAAAGCCCTCGCCGTCTGGTCTGCCTGGCCTGTGGGGACCCTCCTGGGCCTCAGTGCCCCTCTGCAGCAGAGCCCACCCACCAGGGCCCACTGATCCCCATTCCCAGGGCTGCAGGGCTCCTCTGCTGGAAGAGGGTTCTGGGCCAGTTTGTCTCTGGGGCACTGGGGAGGGCAGGTGCTGCTCCACCCACCCCGCTTCCCCGCAGAGATGCCTGGAGCTCAGCTCAGGTGAGTTTCTGCCTCAGGAATGAGGGGT
>NW_016886812.1:0-345 GCF_001698545.2 Rhinopithecus bieti | reverse complement strand
GGGGCAAGAGGGAAGAAAACCGCATGACAAAAGAGGCAGAGAGTCAAGCCAAGGGTCTACAAGCCAAGGAATGCCAAAGGTTGTCGGCAACGGTCACTGACCTCGATCCCTATTGTACTGAACAAAGGATGACGAATGTGGGAATAAAGATAACGGCAAAAGAGTATATTTGGAAGAAGGCATCAGGGGTCTCCTTGCTTCTAGTGAACAAGGGCCCTGAGCTTTAGAGCCCTTCGCATTTTATTGGGTAGATAAAAGTAAATAAAAGTCCTGGAGTTTTTTTCCACTGAGGGGGATACTGCATTGTAAGGTCCTTTCTGTCCCGAGAACTGGCGGCTTTCCTTT
>NW_016886811.1:0-405 GCF_001698545.2 Rhinopithecus bieti | reverse complement strand
ACCACCACCACCACCATTACCACCATCACTATCACCATCACCACCACCACTACAACCACCACATCACTACCATGATCACAACCACCACTACCGTCACCACTATCACTACCACCACCATCACCACCATCACCACCACCACCACCATCACCACCATCACTACCACCACCACCACCTTTACCACCATCACTACCACCATCACCACCACCACTACATCCACCACATCACTACCATGATCACAACCACCACCACCACCACCATCATCACTACCACCATCACCACCACCACTACAACCACCACATCACTACCATGATCACAACCACCACCACCACCACCATCACTACCACCACCACCACCATCACCACTACCGCCACCATAACCATCACCACCACCACCTCCACCACCACC
>NW_016886810.1:0-2988 GCF_001698545.2 Rhinopithecus bieti | reverse complement strand
CACCCTATTGGCCAGGATGGTCTCGATCTCCTGACCTCGTGATCCGCCCGTCTCGGCCTCCCAAAGTGCTGGGATTACAGGCTTGAGCCACCGCGCCCGGCCGGATTTCTAGCAGCGCAGTGCTCAATCCAAGGGGTATTCTTAAAGCCAAGAGCTTTGCCCCAGTTGCTTTTCCACAGGTTGTGATTGTGTCACCTGTGAGTCTTTGAGGGCGCTTCTCTGCAGGCTTCTTCTGTCACACTGGCGGCTCCACGCTTTTATCTGCATTTTAGTGGTCCCTCTGTGTTGTATACTCAGCAAATACTGATCCCGGCCTCTGACAGGCCGGCACCAGCAGCCATTCCGCCCTGTGAGGCAGTCCGCTCCAGCTTTTCACTCCTTGCCCCTTGGAGACCCTCACCTGGGGGGCGCATGGTGACCCGATGGAAACCATGGCCTGGATCTCAGACAGTCAGCCCTGGGTGTGGGCAAGGAGGGGAGATGACGCTGAGCCCGGATTGGGGAATGAATGGAAAGGGCAGGGGTCCCTTGGCTCTTGGCCTAAGCTTAGCCGGTTCGGTGCTTCCTGGCCCCTGGGTTTGGCCTCGCCAGCCTGCATCCCACCCCAGAGGGCCCAAACAGGAGTCTCTGGTGGGGACTCCGACTCCACCAGGGGCACCAAGTCCGCGGGAGGCCACAGAAGTTGCCCCTTTTCCTGGTTCCCCAAGTCGTGGAACCATCGAAAATCCCTCAGGGTGACGCCCGTGTGCCCCTGCGCCTTCTCCCCTCCCCGCCTCCACCGCACCTGCAGGGTGGTGGGTGGTGGATGGTGGGGACGGGCCCTAAGCAGGTGCAGGCCAGCGGAGTGGTCAGAGGGACTGGAGACCCAGCCCTCCCTCCATCCCTACGCCCAGAGACCGAGGGAGGCGCGCCCAGCTTGTGTCAGCAGGGGTGGGGTGGTCGCTGACAGCCAAGTCAAGGTCCTGGTGGGGACCCCAGCGAGCTGGATGCGCGGCCCAACCCCAGGCCTTCCTTCCTGGGGTGCATGGCTCCCACCTGCCGGGTGGGTGGGCTGAAAGCCAGCGTTCGCTAAGGCCCAGGCATCTGTGCTGTGAGCTCAGGGACCGGGGCTCCTTCAAGGCCCTAGATCTGGGGAGCCTGCGTCCTGGCAGCCAGGCTGGGCAGCGGTCCCTGGACGCCTGAGAGTGGGGAGGAAGTGGGGGGTGCAGGGAGGGGAGAGCCGGTCCGGGGCGGGATGGACAGACTTCGGACATGCAAGGTCACCAGGAACCCAGGTTCTGGCTGGCAGGAGAGGAGGAAGCTTCGTCCAGGGCCCCATTGCCCTGTGGCCACAGCTAGGGGGGGCCGGTTCTTGGGCCGCACCTCCCGCACTTCCCGAGCTCGCTCTGAGCGGATCTGGGTTGCAGCCCTGGCGGCTCCTTCTAAATCACTTGTGCAGATTAAAACGGCAACTGTCCCAGAGCTGACCCCAGGGGACCCTGAAAGCTGCCCCCCCACCCCCCAGGCACTCTCTGTTCTCAGCGTCTGCTGGACTCTGGGGCGGCTGCTTCGAGGTCCCCGCCTCCAATACCTCCGCCCAGGCCATCCCTGGGGAGCTGGCGCCAGGTCAAGCCCACCACAGCCCGGAGGCCTGGACAGGGAGCCCTTCTTCTTTATGGCCCTCCCCTCCCGCCCCCCTTCCAGTTGGAGAGTGGGGAGGGAGGAAGAGAGGAAAGGAGGAAGAAAGAGAGGCTGTCCTGAGGGGTCTTGAAGGGGTGCCCCACCACGGTTCCTGTGGCTTCTCTAACCGGGACTGACTCCATGGCCAGGCCACTGAAACCCACAGGCACCAAGCAGATACACAGGTACCCCTAAAGGTGGCCCTGCCTCAAGACAAGATCTGGGGCCAGGAAGGTACCTGGGCCTTTGCCCCGAGCCAACCCAGGAAGGCAGTAGGACGGGGAGCAGAGAAGCAGAGGATGCTCTGCCAGGGCCTCCATTACCGCCTTGTGTCTCCTGTCCCAGCCCTGGGATCTGTGCGAACCACGGGGCTGCCCACCCGTGCTGCTTTGAAGCTGCCCTGAGGGGAGGGGGGGCCAGCTGCCAGGGGTGCGTGTGCCCGCCCAGCCCCTCCAGCTGCGTGGGAGCCTGGATTAACCGCAGGGCTGCCAGCAGCCTTTGAAGTGCTGGGGTGCGGCCACAGGAAGTGGGCGGCAGCCCACCCAGGCCCTAAGTCCCACCTCCCCAGGGTAAGCGCCTGGTCCACCAACTGGGCTGGGAGCCCAGCCTGCAGCGTCCCCTCTGCACCCCAGGTGTGCCTGGGCTGGGGACTGTAGCCTCTCCCCAACCCCTAGGCCCAACCCCAGCCCCAGTTTAGCCCAGGCTCCTTCAGGGCGGCAATGGGGCCAGGAACTGGTCCCTCTCCCTCAGCTAAAATAGCAAGCCTCAGGCTTTGCGGAAAGCCCCTGGGGTGGAGGAGGAAGGAGCAGGCCCTGGAGCTGGGGCTGCAAGGAGGGAGGCCTTACAGGAAGTGCCCGGCCGCCCCAGCAAAGGCTCCTGGTCAGCTGCTCAGCCCCTGGAAAGCCCCAGGCAGTGCCTGAGTGGAGGCAGGACCAGGAGGGTCAGGGAGACAGGGACCAGGAGGGTGAGGGTGGCTGACCTGAGTGGAGGCAGGACCAGGAGGGTGAGGGAGGCAGGAACCAGGAGGGTGAGGGTGGCTGACCTGAGTGGAGGCAGGACCAGGAGGGTGAGGGTGGCTGGAACCAGGAGGGTGAGGGTGGCTGGAACCAGGAGGGTGAGGGAGGCAGGAACCAGGAGGGTGAGGGTGGCTGACCTGAGTGGAGGCAGGACCAGGAGGGTGAGGGTGGCTGGAACCAGGAGGGTGAGGGTGGCAGGACCAGGAGGGTGACGGTGGCAGGACCAGGAGGGTGACGGTGGCAGGACCAGGAGGGTGACGGTGGCAGGACCAGGAGGGTGAGGGTGGCTGGAACCAGGAGGGTGAGGGTGGCT
>NW_016886809.1:0-319 GCF_001698545.2 Rhinopithecus bieti | reverse complement strand
CCCTGGTATGGGACCAGAAAAAAATTTGCAAAGATTGAAAGAACCGCTTCAAGTGGAAAGACGAAGTTCCTGCCTAAGATTAGGATATTATTTTGATGGTGGCCATTGTTAAGCCTCCAGAACCTATACCTTTAAAATGGTTAACAGATAAGCCAATGTGGATAGAACAATGGCCGCTAAGTAAAGAGAAACTGGAGACTTTAGAGAAATTAGTTACTGAACAATTAGAAAATGGGCACATAGCTCCAACATTTCTCCTTGGAATTCTCCAATTTTCATAATTAAGAAAAAATCAGGTAAATGGAAAATGTTAACTGAA
>NW_016886808.1:0-1418 GCF_001698545.2 Rhinopithecus bieti | reverse complement strand
CTTTGCTTTAAAAGAACAGACAGAAGTAATTGGTAGCTTTTAACTTTTAATAATGTTCTGGATTGGTTTTAGTGGCCAAAATGCCATTTAAAAAAAAAAAAAAAAGTTCAAGTAAGAACGGGCTTGTGGCCTGAGGAAGAAAGGCTCTGTTGATGCAGTTATTTTTATTCTTGTTTTTCAATCTGTTATTAAAAATCTTTCCTGCTGAGCACTGCTGGATTTCTCCAATTGCTCTTTGTGATGTTTGGTGCATTTCAGGTTACCGTAACTTAAACAGTTTTGGGTTTTGGGGAGAGTGGGTATTTGCGTTGCATTATTTCTTTCTTATTTGGAAAAAAAAACCCATTTGTTTTGTTTCAATGGAGATTAATTAATTAAGGTTATCAATGGCCACAGGTCAAAGAATATGTTTATATAAAGAATGTGACACCTGTTAGCAAGAGCCTAAAATGTGGAAGTTTAAATGTGACATTAATCATTTTATGTGCAGAGGAAGGAAAATAGATGAAACTTTACAAAATGCATTTTAGATTGAAAACATTAATTTTAAGGGTCAGTGCATTTCTACAGGCCGCTCTTTTTTTCTTACAATTTTAGATGATTTTTTTAACCCTATTTATCAAACAGTATTTATAGTTTCCTTTTTTTAAAAAATATAGTCATTTCTTTCTTTCTGACTTTGCACAGGCAACAACTTTCACCAGTTAAGAGACATCTTGGTGATGTTGATTGACATCAGGGCAACTTCAGAAGCTGGCAAGTAGGAAAATATTTTAGGGGCAAAAGATTTGTGCCAGTGTTCCCTTCCTTGGGGAAAGACACTCCACCCAGAAATGAGGCCCTCTGCCCCATTTGGTGGGTCAGAACTAAGTACTGTCTCAACTTTTCTTTGGTGAATTGTTCCTGAGGTTTAAATCTTATGATTACTTGTCGTGGACTTTGCTTTTAACCCAAATTGTTCCTGATAGATTTTTTTTTTTCTCCTTCCTTCCTTAGAGCACATTTAAGGAATAATATATATAGTGACAATTGTCACACAAGGAAGAGTTTAGTCTTGAAGTCATTTGTGACTATAAAAGCATTCCGCATATTTGGGGTATTGAAGTGTTCTCTGCTTAGAAATTTGACAGTTTTGATTTACTTGTTATGCTTCTCAGTTTTCTTGCGAGAGTTACAGACTCTAGTTCAAATCATAGGCATTCCTCTTTTGCTCATGGCTCCTTTAAAGATTTGTTTGGAAAACTTAAGGAACTTAATGTATATGTTGTTCACATCAGCATAGTGAAAGTTTCTTGGAGTAAATCTAGATTCATTTTATTTATTACAAAGTTTTCGAACATATATTTCATGTTATGGCTGCATCTGTTAATAAATTTTATTTAATGAATATTGTTTGTTACTACAAAACTGAGGGAAAA
>NW_016886807.1:0-759 GCF_001698545.2 Rhinopithecus bieti | reverse complement strand
TATATAATATACTATATAAATTTATAGTAAATATAAATTTACTGTACATCTATGGTTAATAGTTATACAAATATATTTATATATTATGTGTACATAATTTTATCTTAATTAGAGACAGAGTCTTGATGTGTCGCTCAGGCTGGAATATTGTGGCTCTTCATAGGTGCAAGTATTGCACACTACAGCCTCAAATTCCTGGACTCAAGCAAGCCTCCCACCTCAGCCTCCCCAAGAAGCCAGGACTATAGGTATCCACTACTGTGCCTGGCTCTATATTATATACTCATGTATAAATATTTCATAATTAATATAAATAAGAAGTTATGATATGTTACATAATATATTATTTATTAGTCATCAAATAAATCTCCTACTTTTAGAAGAAATTTAACTTAGAGGAGATACTGCTTTATCTCCCAAGTGCTAAAGAATATATAAGTGAACACATTTATTAGTAAGGAAGGTCAAATTATAAATCAGGCCTGCTTCAGTGATTTTCCAAGTTAATTTATAAATGGCATTTAAAAAAATTAAATGCATCAAGTAGAATTTTAAAAGTAGTCAAAGAGGAAGTTTAAGATACCAACAAAAGGAAACCCTGTATATTTACTGAAATCACAAAGGCAGACAGATGTAATTTTAAAGGTCAATGAAGAAATCTGACATAAAACAAAATAATAAAATGTTAAAATTAATTAAATTTTACTGAATGTAATTTAAATTACTGAATGCTAGAGAGTTGAAGGTCCTTTATTAACA
>NW_016886806.1:0-759 GCF_001698545.2 Rhinopithecus bieti | reverse complement strand
CGCCTCGGTGCGCGCCCCTCGCTTTCGCGGCTGGGCGCCTCGCGCCTGTCCCGCCGGACTTGTGCCTCTTCTGAGCCGCAGCCGCAGCCCCAGCCCGAATCTCAATCTCTGCGGCCGGCAGAGGATGGAAGACAGAAAGCCGATTAGAAAGGAAGGTGAAGGAAACAAGAGTCAGAGAGTGGAAAGTGGGAGCTAAGGGAAGAGGTGGGCACGCCCGGGAAGGAAGGAGGGAAAGGGAAACTAGTGGGGCAGGGGGGAAGAAAGGAGAAAGTCCGAAGTAAGCATCCAGGTCCCAAAGCACAGCTCAGTGACCCCGCTGCAAGTAGTATTAATGACACTTAAGCCCAGTTACGTGGAACCTGAGCCACCCGGCCTCAAATACACGGGTTTCTGAACTGTTGGAGTGTGAGCGAGCAGGTGCCTGGAGCTCCATACCTGAGACCGCCCCTGTTAAGTATGTATAAAGCAGTCGGGGAAATGGCCACGCTGCTCTTTTAATTCCAGCCTAAGCACACACCAGGGTACTCTTTCCTTTTGGAGAAATATTCAAGTCCGATTGAATCTATGTATCTTGTACTTGTTTCCCCAACTTACCCTCCTAGCCCTTTGTAAACATTTAAAAGCCAAAATAAAGTCCTAATTAATACTTCACTGGCTCAAAGATATTAATTGTGCTTTGAGACTTGCAGTGGTGGACTTTTCTGGTTTTGGTTTTATTTCTTGGCTTAGGTACAAAGCAATTAGGAATATTATCTGTAG
>NW_016886805.1:0-311 GCF_001698545.2 Rhinopithecus bieti | reverse complement strand
TTTCTTTTTTTTTTTTTTTTGAGACGGAGTCTCGCTCTGTCGCCCAGGCTGGAGTGCAGTGGCCGGATCTCAGCTCACTGCAAGCTCCGCCTCCCGGGTTTACGCCATTCTCCTGCCTCAGCCTCCCGAGTAGCTGGGACTACAGGCACCCGCCACCTCGCCCGGCTAGTTTTTTGTATTTTTTAGTAGAGACGGGGTTTTGTTAGCCAGGATGGTCTCGATCTCCTGACCTCGTGATCCGCCCGTCTCGGCCTCCCAAAGTGCTGGGATTACAGGCTTGAGCCACCGCGCCCGGCCTTTGATCTTTCTTT
>NW_016886804.1:0-408 GCF_001698545.2 Rhinopithecus bieti | reverse complement strand
GAGTGCTACCAAACTGATGAAGGAAAAGGATTGTGTTGCTCTGTGAGGTGAATTCAAAATCACATAGCAGATTCTCAGAAAGCTTCTTTCTAGTTTTTATCTGAAAATATTTCATTAGTCATCATAATATTCAATGCGCTCCAAAATATCCCATTGCAGATTCCAAGAAAACAGTGGTAGCAAACTACTCAATGAAAACAACAGTGTAACTCTGTGAGAGGAATTCACACATCAAAAAGCAGTTTCTCAGAAAACTTCTTTACAGTTTTTATCTGTGGATATTTCCTTTTTCACTATAGGCCTCAATATGCTCCCAAATATTCCTTTACAGATTCCATGAAAACAGTGTTTTCAAACAACTCCATGAAAAGAAAGGTGTAACTCTGTGAGATGAATTCACAAGTTACA
>NW_016886803.1:0-408 GCF_001698545.2 Rhinopithecus bieti | reverse complement strand
AGAAGAAAATTCTGATATAATGTGTTTGTTCTTAAACATAAAACCAGAGGTGCAAAATAACATTAGCCTATGGTTAATATAGGAAAGATAAGCAATTTCATCTTCTTTGTATCCCACTTATTGGTACTCAACAAGTTTTGAGTAAATGCGTGAAATAAAGAAAAAAACCAACAAGTTCATTTCTCCAAGTAGTCTTGGTAATTTCAACACTTTCAAGTGTCTTCATACCCCGTTAGTACTTCTTTCTGCTCTGTGTCAACAGAAGTATTCTCAACACTGTTGTGGTTAATTTGGTTAACACTCATTACAAAGAACCCTAAGTTATCTATCACATCTGCTAAACCCATCAGTACAGGAGACTTTAAGGCCATAATGTGTCCATTTTCAGGATATAATTGAAGAGAGGCA
>NW_016886802.1:0-409 GCF_001698545.2 Rhinopithecus bieti | reverse complement strand
TGTTAGCCTGCCTCTTAAAACCTCTCATTTCCTTTCCATTGTGAATATCTATCCCCAATCCTCCACTCTTGACTCCCTCTTGGAGTGGATAGATGATCTTTGCTGACAGGACACACTCCAACACTCTCTCCCTGATGAAGTCGTATTCTTTACTTTTATACTCATTCTACTCATTCTTATTCTCATTCCTGTTCTTATGCCACCCTCTACCTCTCCCCAGCTATCTCCACCACATTATCAATCTCACTCACTCTTTCTAGCCATTTCTAATCTTTCTTTAACAAACAATTGCTGGCTTTGCATTTCTATTTCCTCCAAAATCGCTGAGGCCTCAATTTACACACTGCTGGAAAAGGAGGACTCTGTGTGTGTGTGTGTGTATGTATGTATGTATGTATATATATATATA
>NW_016886801.1:0-408 GCF_001698545.2 Rhinopithecus bieti | reverse complement strand
GAGACGGAGTCTCGCTCTGTCGCCCTGGCTGGAGTGCAGTGGCCGGATCTCAGCTCACTGCAAGTTCCGCCTCCCGGGTTCACGCCATTCTCCTGCCTCAGCCTCCCGAGTAGCTGGGACTACAGGCGCCTGCCACCTCGCCCAGCTAGTTTTTTTTTTTTTGTATTTTTTTTTAGTAGAGACGGGGTTATCACCATGTTAGCCAGGATGGTCTCGATCTCCTGACCTCGTGATCCGCCCGTCTCGGCCTCCCAAAGTGCTGGGATTACAGGCTTGAGCCACCGCGCCCGGCCTCTCTATGTGTCTTATTGTCTCTGTGTCTTATTTCTTTTCTCAGTCTCTCGTCCCACCTGAAGAGAAACACCCACAGGTGTGGAGGGGCTGGCCCCCTTCACAAACATTTATATA
>NW_016886800.1:0-405 GCF_001698545.2 Rhinopithecus bieti | reverse complement strand
TCTAAGACAGTTTGTAACCGTATGGTTCGGTTGATCATGTAAATGGGGTACGGTATCCCCATGAGCTATCTTGTGCCCAAGTAACAGGCCCATAATATTGTATGATTCTCTCAGGGGCCGTTCATCATCTTTCCAATTTCCTATAGCTATGCTTCTCTTTCCACGGGAAGCATAGACAGGGAAGCCCAGGAGTTTGCCTGTTTTATGGGCAGTAGGAAGAAAGATGGTTTAATAGTGCCAATAACACAACCACCTGCCCACTGGTCAGGTAATTTGGCATAAGCTTGATGCCCACATATCCAATACAATCTGGTGGGGCTGTCCAATCCCGGTGGGACTCCAAGTGGGTCCACACAGTTTGCAACTTTGGGAATTTGCTAAATGGATTCCTCTCTGTTTGATTCG
>NW_016886799.1:0-1484 GCF_001698545.2 Rhinopithecus bieti | reverse complement strand
TTATAGAGATTAGGGGTCTCACTGTGTAGCCCAGGCTGAGTCTTGAACTCCTGGCTTCAAGCGATCCTCCCACCTCGGCCTCCCAAAGTGCTGGGATTAGAGGCGTGAGCCACCGCGTCCGGCCCGTGGGTATTTTTTTAAAAGGTTGAGTGGCCTCACTGGGGACCGAAAAGGTGGAGTCCCCACCCCTGGTGCAGCAGCGAAGACAAGCGGAGCCACCTGTCAGAGGGCTGTGGGCGGGGGGACCCGGGCCGAGAGGGCCTTGGAACCGGAGGGTGAGTGCCGTTGAGCGCACGCTCAGAGCAGACCGCTAGCGGGAGGCAGGATGTGATAGTCTAAGACCCTGGAAGCTGATGGCCAGAGGGAGGGAAAGGTAGTCACAGAGGAGAGGCAAAGCAACGGGAGGTGGAGGATCCTGGAGGTGACTGCAAGGAGAGTACGCAGTGGCGAGGGGCTGCAGAAGCGGACCCACCGACTTCTGCGCCGACGCGGGGCGGGCGGGAGAGAGGAAGACAGGGGAGCGCGGTGGCGCTGCGGGCTGGCCCCGCCGGGGAGGGGCTGCCATGTCCCGTGAGCGACCCCGGGCACCGACATTCCCCGCAACCTGAGCTTTATTGCCGCGCTAACGGAGCGCGCCTACTACCGTAGCCAGCGGCCCAGCCTCGAGGAGGAGCCGGAGGAGGAGCCAGGCGAGGCCGTGACGCGGTTCGGGGCACGATCCCGCGCTCACGCACCTAGTCGGGGCCGCCGGGCCCGCTCAGCACCAGCCGGAGGCGGCGGGGCTCGGGCGCCCCGCAGCCGTAGCCCAGACACCCGCAAGAGAGTGCGTTTCGCGGACGCACTGGGGTTGGAGCTGGCTGCCGTGCGCCGCTTCCGTCCCGGTGAGCTGCCCAGGGTGCCCCGCCACGTGCAGATCCAACTGCAGAGGGACGCCCTCCGCCACTTCGCGCCCTGCCAGCCCCGCGCCCGCGGCCTCCAGGTAGGCGGCGGGGCACCTCCCCTCCTGGGGACCTCCCCAGTCGGCCGCAGCGGGCGTGTGGGAGTGGATTTGCCAAAGAGCACCCATCTCCATCCCATCCCTGGGCTTGCGCCTGCCCATCCCTTTTGGGGTACACCATTTGCGAGTGGCTCTAGGCCACCCTGGCAGCGAGGCCGCACTCTGCGGGCGTGGACGCCGGAGTCGGCCTCTGATTGGCCCAGTGCCTCGCTCTGACACCGCCCCTCTCTCTCCCCTCTCTCCGCCCTGGACTCCCTCCTCCCGCTTCTTCTTTCCTCCAGGAGGCGCGCGCAGCCCTGGAGCCTGCCAGCGAGCCAGGCTTCGCCGCCCGCTTGCAGGCGCAGCGCATCTGCCTGGAACGCGCGGAGGCGGGCCCGATGGGCGTGGCCGGGAGCGCGCGCGTGCTGGACCTGGCCTACGAGAAGCGCGTGAGCGTGCGCTGGAGTGCGGACGGCTGGCGGAGCCAACGCGAGGCGCCCGCGGCCTA
>NW_016886798.1:0-1714 GCF_001698545.2 Rhinopithecus bieti | reverse complement strand
TGCTGCCAAGTACTCCATAGCTGGGGACTGGCCGGCTGACTCCTGGGTCCTGATAGAGGGGAGGCTCTTTGGGAACCCTAGCAGCTCCAGACGGGTCACTGTAGTAATCCCGCGGCAGCAGGGGCTGCGACCAGACATCACTGCCTGTCTGCTGTCGTAGAAGGTGAAGTCAGGAGTAGATCCCTTTCTTGCAGCCACTGAGTTATAAACGGCCTCCTGGTACAGGTAGGGCTCGGCAGCCCCGGGCAGGGCAGCGTCCTGTGGTCGGTGGTTTGGCTCAAACCAAGTCCCCTCTGCCGTGCCATACGTCAGGGAGCTTCTCCTCCCCAGAGGCCGCAGGGACTCAGCGTTCTCCCAGGGGCCCTCGTACCACCCGGCAGCATCCCAGCTCTGAGAACGACCAATATTTATATGCCTGCTGGGAACTGGCATTGGAAAAAAAATGACTGCGGACGAGGCAGAGGAGAAGCTTTTCTTTATAAATCTTCAATTACATACATCAAACACAGACCTGGCTGTGTGCTAACCCTTCTGAGACGGCAGGGACAACCAACTGGGGTTTTCTGTTTCAAAGCATGGCCTAAATTATTAATCCTCCGAAACCTTAGCAGACAAAACATAAGACTCACGGTAACTTTGCCTCACTCCCCAACGATAGCCAGAGAGGTCTGTTCCTTACAGCTCAGTCCCAGAGAGGAGGCTGTCCCCAGCCTGCCAGGTCCCCTTCCTAGCTGGTGTGCTCACATGGACCGGGGCTCTCTCAGCATGAGGATTAGGAGCTAAATAAAACCCCTAAAGCTTTGTTCCATGTGACATCTCGTTAGACTGATGAAGCCGGCAGCTTGCTCCATCCAGCCCTCCCAAGCTGCAACTGGGATTTACTTCCACACGGAAGCTTGGGTTTATACTCCCCTTCTGCACCAGGGTACTTTCAGGATGAACACTGTCTCCCCTCTGGACGGGGCTGCTCCCACCCCTGCCACTGATTCCTGAGAGGCAACAGAAGCAAAATAAGGCTGCTTCAGTGTCAGTCCACTCTTAATCCACCACGATGAAACGTTAATCCATGGCACAGCTAAACACAAATTAAACGTGGATAAACAGAAAAGGTCCACACGTGATCCTAGGCCATGAATGTCTAGCCCAAAAAAGAGGCCAGCTCTGAAACCCGATGCTTTGATAATACTGAGATCTGGCTTTGAGATGACTCTCTGGTTGTGAATCAAAGCCCAAATGCATTCTTTACCTTATTACTGCGAAACACAGATCCGCTCATACTGTAGAGGCGGTGGCTGGGGAAGGATGTGTGTGCTGGGGAAGGGCGTGTGTAATCTGGAATTTAAGTGACTGCAACAGAGGTCACAGGAACAGGAGGATGGGTGACTAAACCTTACACTGCAAAGCAAAACTGGGAAGCGGTTGCATCTGAATATCTCATCTTCTTTTAGGTACGTCAGAAAGAAAAGCCTAATTCCAGCAGGCTTAGATCCTGCAGATGATTTTCCGTATTCACATGGATTAGGCTTTCAGAGTCCACAAAGGACTTCGGCGCAATAATGCAAAGAAGAGCAGTTATTTAGATAAAGGAGCGCCCCAAAGTATTAAGACATTTCCTTAAACATATAGAACAGTCCCAGAGAAGCAACATCCCAGACTAACACGGCAGGTTCCTGCCCTGCAACTGCAGGATTCCCATGACAAAGAATTCACAGCA
>NW_016886797.1:0-885 GCF_001698545.2 Rhinopithecus bieti | reverse complement strand
TACCCCATAGCAATGCCTACTAGTTGAAAGTTGAACACAGAATGTGTGCTTAGTTCATTCATTCATTCTCTCAAAATATTTATTGAACACTCACTATGTGCTAGATGCTAGAGACAAAGCACTGAAGAAACAGTCCATGTTTTGATGCGGCTTACATTCAGCAAATGCACTTACTGAACCAGTGTTTTCTCCTTAATGATTATAAAGTGAACACTCACGTAACCAGCACTCAAATCAAAATAAAATATTGCCAGAACTCTGAACATCTTCTCAGTCACAAACCCTTCTATGTCCAGCTCCAAAGATAGCCACAAAGTTGACTATTATGGAAGTCATGACCTTAGCTTTCTTTATACTTATTATAAAGTTGTGTATAGTTAAGCATCATGGTTTACATTTGCTTACTTGTGAAATTTATATAAATTGAATCATTCAGTATTAGATTTTGTGCCTGGTCTCCTTCATTCAATTTTACGTTTGTTGTATGTGTGAATACAGATTATGTTTGTTGCTATTGAGTATGATTCAGTATTTTAAATGACTATGCCTTTCTTGGCTTAACTTTTGTCAATGTAAAATTGATCCATGTACATTTCTTATTTCTTCCATGATAGGTGCATTTTACCTATTCTAGAACTTCACATAGATATAATCATATAGCTATATTCTAGCTAAGTTCTAGAATAGGAAAATGCACTCTTTCGTATCAGTTTTTTTCTCTCAAAATAATTCTTTTGAAATTTATTCATGATGTGGTATGTGTTAATAGTTGATACTTTTAGAAAAAAATTGATTTCTGAAAGTACCAAATAGTATCTCATAGGCCACTGAGGCTCTGTTCATTATTTTCAATCTTTATTTTCCTTTTATTTTTCCTCTGTTCTT
>NW_016886796.1:0-231 GCF_001698545.2 Rhinopithecus bieti | reverse complement strand
AGCATGCCAGGACCCCATGCTCACTTCTCTGCTGGCCTCAGTGGTGATGGAGCATTCGCCTCTGGAACAGTGTCTCCTCTTGGCTTCCAGGCACCCTCACACCCCACCTCTCCCCAGGTGACTCTGTCCAGTCCTGCAGCTGAGGCTCACTCACCAGCCCTTACCTGGCCCCGGCCCCTCCCCTGTGTTTCCTGCACCTGCATGGGACGTGAGAAGACACTCAGCTGAAAG
>NW_016886795.1:0-892 GCF_001698545.2 Rhinopithecus bieti | reverse complement strand
AAAAAAAAATAAAAGACATGATCTGGGTGCTCATTGTTATTGGGGTTGCTGCTCCCCAATGGAGACAAGGAACACGCACACACTTTCACATATATTTTCACATCCACCTATATATACTGACAACATATGTTTTATATATATGAATATTTACACATATGAAAATTGTAAGTTTTCACTTATATCTCTGATTCCAATCCAGCATAACAAGGCTCAATCTAGTCTTTTCTCTTCCTGTATATGTACCTTCCCCTTCATTAACAATGAGAAATCTTTTAATTTTTTTACTTTCTTGAACAACCTCCCCTGTATATAACCAGTCTCCTATCTTTTCCTCAACTCTTCTCTGCACAGATGCTCTCCTCATACCTGTCAGGTTGACTCACACAACTGAACTACTACTCCATGTAGATTCCTTCTTTACCCTGCTCAGCCTCTGACACCCACAGCAAGCCACATATCCATGTGGAAATCCAGATGTCATCTCCAATGTGTTTAAGTTCTAGTATTAAAGTCAACCATCTGAGTGGGTGCCCTTCTCATATCACTTAGGCTCTGACTCCTTAAGCAAGGCCACCTACATGCACAGATGTCCTCTTTAAACAAAATAAATACAAAGAAAAGAGAAAACAAATAGCCCCTCCACTTTGTTCTGGATCTTAGCTCCTATGTAACTCAGATAACAGATATTTCCCAGATTCAATCCGATTTATTAAGGAACCTTACTATTTCTAGCTCTCATTTCTCCCTCAAGTTACAGTCCTGAATTACCAAGAACTCCATTAGACACTTTTATTGCTACTTTAAACTTAAGAGCAGGACAAGGGAAAAAACAGTGAAAATAATATTAACCTAAACACAAATAATAAAATCCAAACAAGACAAATCAACTTTC
>NW_016886794.1:0-1482 GCF_001698545.2 Rhinopithecus bieti | reverse complement strand
TAAATAGCATAATTCTACCTTTGAACACATAGAGGTATGTATAAAGTTAAATAAACCAAAAAATAAAAGATGGGTAGGCTTCAACAGGATAACTTTAAATAAAAGTTTGCTTTCTACATTCTCTTGGAAATGACATAACAGGTGAGAACAAGGAGAATAATAATTTTGGAGTGAAATCTAGGCTTTTCTTGTTTTCTCACAATGAAAATTAGTGAGTTATACCCTCTTTTCACAAACCATGTTTTATTTTACAAGATTAGAGAAGCAACATAAAAGCAAGATAAATTCTAATTTATCAGGCATATATTTACTAATTTTTTCATATGTAATTTATTTCCACCATTTATGAGATAATTTAAACCAAACCTGTGGTGTGTGGCTGATATATGGCTCACTAGGGAAGTTATTTCTTCTTTTCTAATTCGAGACAGAGTCTTACTCTGTCACCCGGGCTGGAGTGCAGTGGTTCCGGCTTCAAGCAATTCTCCTGTCTCAGCCTCCCATGTAGTTGGGACTACAGATGCACACCACCAAGCCCTGCTAATTTTGTATTTTAGTAGAAACGGAGTTTCACCATATCAATTAGGCTGATCTCGAACTCCTGACCTCAGGTGATCCACGCACCTCGGCCTCCCAAATTGCTGGGATTACAAGCGTGAGCCACCGCATCGGGCCCTATTTTTTCTTAAAGATTACCTCGAGGTAATTAGAGATCTATTTAGAATAAGTAAAATTATTTTACTGCATTTAAAATATTTTTTCTAGAGTAGTATTTCTTCTTTTTCCTTCTAACTCTTCTAGCAATGTTTAAGTTTAAATGGTGTTCAAAAATAACTCTTTGAAGATTAATTTTTTTAAAAGCAACTGAAAATGTTATGGCATTTAAAAATTACTGCTATAATAGATTCATTATATAAATAGAACTGGCTGGGTGTGGTGGCACATGTCTGTAATCCCAGCACTTTGGGGGGCCAACATGGGCCAATCACCTGAGATCAGGAGTTTGAGACCAGCCTGGCCAACATGGTGATACCCTGTCTCTACTAAAATACAAAATTAGCTGCACATGGTTGTGGGCGCCTGTAATCCCAGCTACTCAGGAGGCTGAGGCAGGAGAAGCGCTTGAACCCAGGAGGTGGAGGTTGCAGTGAGCCTAGATTGCGGACTGCACTGCAGCCTGGGCAACAAGAGTGAAACTCTGTCTCATAAATAAATAAATAAGTAAAAGTAGAACATTTCCAGGTGATTTTCCTCCGAATATTTTCCTATCTATAATTTTTTCTGAAATACTTTAAAGGTTGAGCTGCCATTTGCTGGGGTAAAAAGTCTTTAGTGCTCTGTCTGTAAGATCCGTTCCTATATGTTACCACTTTTTATTTTAATATTTCTGCACTTAGTAAATAATTTTTTTCTATATTATGGAATTTATGTACTAATGATGCTTTTCATTTTCCTAAGGTAGAATTAAAAAAAAAAAATTCA
>NW_016886793.1:0-317 GCF_001698545.2 Rhinopithecus bieti | reverse complement strand
CACAGTTTTCTTTGTCCCATCTTTTCTCCTTGGCTACTTCCCTACTTTTCCCTACAAATATTATGCATTATTCACATTGCAGTAAGTTACACCCATTAAATATAAAAAAGAGGAACAATAGAACACACCCTGAAATCTCTGGGGCTACTAATTTCTAAAAGATTACTTCAAGCAGTAAAGTTTTCTTTTATAAAAAAGAAGTTTAAAGTTTCATCACTCAAATGTAGCCTATCTAAAACACCTGGAAATGATTTCAAAGTTCTCAAAGTCACTATTCTAATAGGTATTACTTCCAACCTAACCATTACTGGCCTTTG
>NW_016886792.1:0-584 GCF_001698545.2 Rhinopithecus bieti | reverse complement strand
CCTTCCCCTCCCTCCCCTTCCAGGTTCACGCCATTCTCGTGCCTCAGCCTCCTGAATAGCCGGGACTATAGGCGCCCGCCACCACGCCCAGCTAATTTGTTGTATTTTAGTAGAGACGGGGTTTCACTGTGTTAACCAGGATGGCCTCGATCTCCTGACATCATGATCCACCTGCCTCGGCCTCCCAAAGTGCTGGGATTACAGGCGTGAGCCACCGTGCCCAGCCTAGTCTTATATTTTCTAATTCCTGCGTTTTGATTTTCGCTTTCATTTCTTAGACTTATTCTATACATTAATCCTCTTTTCGTTTTCTTTTTTTAATTTTAATTTTAAATTCTGGGGTACATGTGCAGGATGTGCAGCTGGTTTGTTAGGTAGGTAAACACGTGCCATGGTGGTTTACTGCACCTATCAACCCATCACCTAGGTATTAAGCCCTGCATACATAAGCTGTTTTCCTAATGTTCTCCCTCCCCACCACCCGACCCCTGACAGGCCCCAGTGTGTGTTGTTCCCCTCCCTGTGTCCGTGTTTTCTCAGTGTTCAGCTCCCACTTACAAGTGAGAACATGTGGTGTTTGGTTT
>NW_016886791.1:0-586 GCF_001698545.2 Rhinopithecus bieti | reverse complement strand
AGAAAGAATTGATTTCTTAAAATCTAGGGTTAAACTGTGAGTATCCATATATTTAAATTTAATTTATAACTGTAAATTTTTTGTAATTTATTATTATTATATGATTAGTTTTTTTCTATAATTATTCCGATGTCATTTTGTGACTTTTGGAGGAACAATTGTAAACGAAATTATTTTCCATCTTTGATTGATGACATAATTTATGTTGAGTATTTATAGTCAAAACAATACTGAACTCATATAAATAACAAGTAGTGAATGACTAACAAGACTTTATGTAATGTCTACATATCCACTAGACATAATAGATATCTATATATTATCTACATATATTGTATATATTACATAAAGTTTTAGATAGGATATCTTCAACCTCACCCTTTCCCTTGAAATAATTGGAAACAGAACTCTAATTCTATTTCATCATTCACTGATCAGAACTGCCAGAATAATTACGAATGTTTCTGGTAAAAGAAAGTAAGATCATTTTATTATTAAGTTGAATTAAAATGAACAAAGATGTAGGTTATTTATTATTCACTATACTCATAGAATCTCTTATCCTAAAAGAGCTAAGTTTTTAATT
>NW_016886790.1:0-956 GCF_001698545.2 Rhinopithecus bieti | reverse complement strand
TTTTCTGAAGACAAAATACTATCCTGAATGATGACTTATATGGGAATAAATCTCATAGTGAAATTAGCCAGTTTGAGTTTTTTGTGTATACGCAGGCTTACATAAAGTAAAAGATGTCTGAAATATGTTTGATTCTGTCAACACATTGCTCTTCCAGAGGGGTATTTATCTTTTGAAAATTAACTTGTTAAATATTTTAAAGTGTACAATTCAGTGGCCTTAATTATATTCACAAGCAGAATCTATTCACTCATTGAACATTAACTCCATTCCCTTCTATCCCCATCCTCTGGTAACCTCTATTTTCATTTATGTCTCCATGAATTTGTGTGTTTTAAGTACCTCATATATATAAGTTGAGTCATGCAATATTTGTCCTTTTGTGTCTGGCTTATTTCATTGACATAATATTTTCTAGGTTCATCCATGTTGTAGCATGTATCAGAATGTCATTCCCTTTTAAGGCGAATAATACTCCATTATATGTGTGTGCCACATTTTGTTAGCCCAGTCATCTGTTGATGGGCATTTGGGTTGTTTCTACCTTTTGGCTATTTTGACTAATACTGCTATGAATATGGGTGTTTACATATCTGTTTGAGCCCCTGTTTTAATTATTCTGGGTATATATGGAAAATGGAATTGCTACATCATATAGTAGTTGTATGTTTAACTTTTGGAAAACTCCACACTGTTTTCTCTAGTGTCTGTAACATTTGACGTTCCTGTTAGCAATGTAACAAGATTCCAATTTGCGTCTTTGCCAACACTTCCTTTGTTTCTTTTCTTTCTTTCTTTCTTTTCAACAAGAAACATCCTAATGAGTGGGAAGTGGCATTTCACTGTGGTTTTCTTTGTATTTTCCTAATGACTGGTGATATTCAACATCTTTTCATATGCTTATATCTTCTTTTGAGAAATGTTTATTCTAGTCGGTAGCCCATTTTAATTGTTTT
>NW_016886789.1:0-250 GCF_001698545.2 Rhinopithecus bieti | reverse complement strand
CCATCACCATCATCACCATCATCACCTTCACCCCCTTCACCATCATCACCATCCCCATCATCACCACCATCACCATCACCACCATCACCACCACCATCACCATCACCACCACCACCATCACCACCATCATCACCATCACTATCATTACCATCACCATCAGCACCTCGTGTCACTTCTTCAACACCTACATGATCTCATCATCCACCACCATCACCATCACCACCACCACCATCACCACCATCATCACCAT
>NW_016886788.1:0-250 GCF_001698545.2 Rhinopithecus bieti | reverse complement strand
GAGACGGAGTCTTGCTCTGTCACCCAGGATGGAGTGCTATGGCCGGATCTCAGCTCACTGCAAGCTCCGCCTCCCGGGTTCACGCCATTCTCCTGTCTCAGCCTCCCATTTGTTAATCTTGGCTTTTGTTGCGATTGCTTTTGGTGTTTTAGTCATAAAGTCTTTGCCCACGCCTGTGTCCTGAATGGTTTTGCCTCGGTTTTCTTTTAGGGTTTTTTTTTTTTTTTTTTTTCTCATTTACATATTTATT
>NW_016886787.1:0-589 GCF_001698545.2 Rhinopithecus bieti | reverse complement strand
ATTCTAAGAGCATTTCCAAATGTCCTTTCTCAGATTCCACAGAAACAGTGATTTCAAACTGCTCAATCCAAAGAATGATGTAACTCTATGAGATGAACACAAACATCAAAAAAGAGTTGCGCAGAAAGTTTCTCTCTGATTTTCGATGGAAGACATTTCTTTGCCTTAAAATGGGCCTCCAGTCAACACTTACAATCCCTTCGCAGAACCCTCAAAGACCTAATTTCAAACTGGGAAATGTAGAGTAAGCTTTAACCCTGTGAAAAGTATGGACATGTCACAGAGCAGTTTCTTGGAGTGCTTCTTCTGTTCTTTAATGGACGACATTTCAATTTTGCCATACTCTTCAATGTGCTCCGAATATC
This sequence comes from Rhinopithecus bieti, assembly GCF_001698545.2. Taxonomy (NCBI): domain Eukaryota; kingdom Metazoa; phylum Chordata; class Mammalia; order Primates; family Cercopithecidae; genus Rhinopithecus; species Rhinopithecus bieti. Next base: position 224 of record NW_016886787.1, on the reverse strand, counting down.
TCTCCTTTGGTTTTACAGGAACAGAGTTCAAACTCTGCCTTATGAGAAGAAAGTTATAACTCCCTGAGTGGAATGCACACATCACCAAGCAGTTTCTCAGAAAGCATCTCTCCAGTATTTATCTGACTGTATTTCCTATTTTACCATAGGCCCGAATGTGATCCCAAATATCTCTTCGCGGATCCATCCACAAGAAAGTTTCCAAGCTACATAATGTAAAGAAA
>NW_016886786.1:0-1113 GCF_001698545.2 Rhinopithecus bieti | reverse complement strand
TAACAATATTTGCATAATTTATTTTTTTTTCAAAATTCTTTTGAGATTTCCGAATTTTAATCTTGTTTTATTAAATTATTTTGGTATGTCAGAATTGAGTAGGCTTAATTTACTCAAAGCAGCCCACTTTTTTGTCAAATTTTGATAATCATAAATCTTTGTCATCTGAAAAGTGTTTCATAGGTTTGAAAATGTGAATAGTTTATGTAAATAACATATGGTCCTTCAATAGGCCTCCTCCTTTGCATTCTGAATCTGCCTATTACTTCTGATACCTGTGTACATATTTATATATATAATATATATTACAGATGTGTAATACATGCATATCTATGTATGTATACATTGATATACACACATCTATACATATACACAGGTGCATATGTACAAATATTTCTATATGTTTCTTTTGTATGCATAGATATATAGATAGGATCAATTCATATTGTACTATTATATAATGTTTATGAGATTAAAATTTATAATGGATATTTCCCTTCACTGCTAAATGCCTGTAGCATAGAATAGACATAATCAGTATCCTTGAGACAGGGTTTACATTTCACTAAGTCATAAACTACTAAGGCAACCTTGTCATTGCAATAAGACACACCTTTTGTGTTCTGTATCTCACTGACGCCTCATCACTCCAGTTTAGTGTGTAGGCTGCTAGGATGGAACAAATTTTGGAAATTTGATGGAAAAGCTGAAGCAATAGCATAGAAAACTAGCAAAATCTGAAACTATTGTGACTTTGATTGCATAGATATATGTAGCTAGATAGACATATACAAAAGATAAAGATAGATATTATATACATGTGTATGAATTGTATTGTGAAATTAAGTGCAGCCTGAAAAAATTGCTATAATTATATAATATGTAAAAAATTTATGTATCATGATTAAAAGCTTCCCCTGCTTTTAATTTTACAAAGAAACCCAAAATGCGCTTAATTCCTTGTTGTAATCCCTTGTTGGTCTACTAATTTTCCCATAAATATCAACATTCAAATGATAAAAGGAAACTGTCAAACCATAGAATTTTGGAAATTTGGGAAAACTGAGAGTCAAAATCCTTATACCATATTTTTCAATGCTTTCTTTATTGTCA
>NW_016886785.1:0-253 GCF_001698545.2 Rhinopithecus bieti | reverse complement strand
TGGTCAGGTGATCGAGACTATCCTGGCTAACACTGTGAAACCCCGTCTCTACTAAAAACACAAAAAAATTAGCCGGGCGCAGTGGCGGGCGCCTGTAGTCCCACCTACTCGGGAGGCTGAGGCAGGAGAATGGCATGAACCTGGGAGGCGGAGCTTGCAGTGAGCCGAGATCGCGCAATTGCACTCCAGCCTGGGCGACAGAGGGAGACTCCGTCTCAAAAAAAAAAAAAAAAAAAAAAAGAATTAATGGAAT
>NW_016886784.1:0-253 GCF_001698545.2 Rhinopithecus bieti | reverse complement strand
TTTCTTTCTTTTTTTCTTTTTTTTGAGATGGAGTCTCGCTCTGTCACCCAGGCTGCCAGGCTGGAGTGCAGTGGTGTGATCTCGGCTCACTGCAAGCTCTGCCTCCCTGGTTCACGCCATTCTCCTGCCTCAGTCTCCCGAGTAGCTGGGACTACAGGCGCCTGCTACCATGCCTGGCTAATTTTTTGTATTTTTAGTAGAGACAGGGTTTCACCAGGTTAGCCAGGATGGTCTCGATCTCCTGACCTTGTGA
>NW_016886783.1:0-251 GCF_001698545.2 Rhinopithecus bieti | reverse complement strand
TAGGCTCGAGTGATCTTTCAGCCTTAGTCTCCCTGAGAACTGTTTTGCACACGTCAAATGTTTGCGGCAACCCCATGTGGAACAAATCTGTCAGCACCATTTTCACTTTGTTTCTGGGTCACATTTTGGTAGTTCTTACAGTATTCAAACTTTATTATTATTTTATATGTATTCTGGTGATCAGCAATCTTTGATGTTATTATTGTAATTGTTTTGGGGTACCATAAACCCCACCTATCTAAGAGTGAATC
>NW_016886782.1:0-253 GCF_001698545.2 Rhinopithecus bieti | reverse complement strand
ACGGGCGGATCACGAGGTCAGGAGATCGAGACCATCCTGGCTAACACGGTGAAACCCAGTCTCTACTAAAAAATACAAAAAACTAGCCGGGTGAGGTGGCAGGCGCCTGTAGTCCCAGCTACTCGGGAGGCTGAGGCAGGAGAATGGCGTAAACCGGGAGGCGGAGCTTGCCGTGAGCGGAAACCCGGCCCCTGCCCTCCAGCCCGGGCGACAGAGCGAGACTCCGTCTCAAAAAAAAAAAAAGAAAAAAAAA
>NW_016886781.1:0-278 GCF_001698545.2 Rhinopithecus bieti | reverse complement strand
TTTTTTTTTTTTTTTTTTGAGATGGAGTTTCACTCTTGTTACCCAGGCTGGAGTGCAATGGTGCAATCTCAGCTCACCACAACCTCTGCCTCCCAGGTTCAAGTGATTCTTTTGCCTCAGCCTCCTGAGTAGCTGGGATTACAGGCATGCACCACCATGCCCAGCTAATTTTGTATTTTAATAGAGATGGGGTTTCTCCATGTTGTTCAGGCTGGTCTCCACCTCCCAACCTCAGGTGATCCGCCCGCCTCGGCCTTCCAAAGTGCTGGGATTACAGG
>NW_016886780.1:0-2073 GCF_001698545.2 Rhinopithecus bieti | reverse complement strand
GTCATAGATGGACTATGTAAGGTATAAAAAAATTGTGAAAGGGAATTTATGAAAGAAATGTACAATTTAAAAGTTATCAGGTCTTCTAAATGCTTTAAGGTCATAAACTACTACCATGACTCTTAATAATTGTATAACTTGCCTAATTTAAAGGCATTACATTTTAGGTAAGGCCTGGGGACATACAGAGTTAGCCATGCCCCTAGCAATGCTGAAAATAAAGTCAGACTTTTGTTGCATTTTGATATATTTACTTGTCTTAAAACCCAGCAAACCTTCTATATTTGTGGACAATAATTTCAACAATGCTTCCTGACTAACTGGACTAGAACTTGTATCATAGGCTATGTATTCCCAGACAACTTCATAGCCCCTGGCAATTTTCTCTTCAAGTACCAATCTAGAGGCATTACATCTTGCCAAGGGTGAAGAGGGTTATCCAATTAGTTCTCCTTCTCATGAGATTCAGAATTATAGCTGGGATAGGGAACCAGAATTACTGGAATCACAAAAGCCTCAATGACCTATAGCCAACTCTCAAAGGAAATGGCCAACAACATTGGTGTCATGACTATAAACTCAACAACTGTTCAAAACAAATTGACTCTTTAGCAGCCTTAGTCCTCCACAGTCAATGAGGACTAAACATATTAATGGCAGCACAGGGAGAAATTTGTTTAGTCTCTGATGAAAAAATGTTGCTTTGGGGTAAGTCAGTTGGGAAAAGTACAAGACAATATCAGACAACTAAATAAAGCCTCCAGTTTATGGGAACAAGCCTCCCAGGGTTGATTAAATGGTGTTCCTGGGTTTTTTACTTTATAGACCCCTTTTAAGTATCCTACTTTGTTCCTTTTGGTCCATGTCTTCTAAATCTAATAACCTGATGTGTCTGTTTTAACCTTCAGGCCACCATGCTCCAGATGATTCTCAGTGGGGAATATTGTCTTCTCAATATTCCCTTCTACAGAGAAATATTCTCTTCTACAGATAATCTTTAGACTGTTCATCAGTGGTAGATGACAGAGGCAAACCCCTGACCCTGTCTCCCTTGAACCTGAATAGATATTGCTTTCACCAACCCATAAAGACATGCTGCCCTGACAGCTAGCAAGAGCCCAAGACACACAGAACAACCACTACAACCCATCTGTCTGTATGAAGCAGTTACAGAAGTCTGACTTTTGTCCGTATTTCAAAAAAAATTGGGTGTTAGACTCTGGAAGGGTGAAATGTTATAGCAGGTATCTGGGCAGACATGAGCAGGGCAGGAGACCCCCCAGTAAATGTCACACAGTGATCAGATGATGGTCAGGCAGTTGTTAAAACTGTCTCTCTAAAATAATAATTGATCACAGCAGCATCAGGGAAAGGCAGTCTCCCAACAGATATAAAATACCTGCAGCTAGTGATCAGCAGCTTCCCGATAAGATGTCAGCAGTTGGGTGAGCAGGCCCAGGCATGTGCACTAAAAGGCAAAATGGCAAAGTTTAACTGGCATATGACCTTCCTCTAGGAACACTTGACTGGTAAGGGAAAACACCTCAAGTGGGCGTGTGCACGCATTCAGTAAACACACTGTGCATGCAATCCTCTCATGGGCCGGCAGGACACCATGTGTGTGGACAGACTTTTCCATGTAAAGAATCAGGGGAGAAGAAATGCATACCCTAGAACAATGCCCATGCATAAAATCTCAAGTCAAAAGTCAGGCAGGGCACTTGAATCTCTCAAGGAACCCACCTGGCCCTCTTCCAATTGTTCTTTGCTTCATTTCATTCCTGCTCTAAAACTTTTAAATAAACTTTCATGCTTGCTCTAAAACTTGCCTCACTCTCTCACTCTGCCTTAAATCCACTTCTGCCCCTTGGCTGAATTCTTTCCTCTGAGAAGGCAAGAATTGAACTGTTGCAGACCTGTACAGATTTGCCACTGGTAACAATAATGTTAAGTGTTTTGTTATTTAATAATAACGAATTATGAGATCATAAAATGTAAGTCACTTTCATCTAAAACTCTAAGATTTATTTGATTTTGGGCTTTTGACCCCAGAAATGTGAGAAAATCAGTGTA
>NW_016886779.1:0-227 GCF_001698545.2 Rhinopithecus bieti | reverse complement strand
CCATCCGACACACAAACACACACAATCTCCCTCCTAAATAAACATATGCCCCATCTCCATCCTATTCACACACACACACACCATTTCCATCCTACACACACACACACACACACACATCATCTCTATCCTATCTATATACAACTACACATGCACCATCTCCACTCTATCCATACACACACACCACCCATCTCCATCCTATCTATATACGACTACACATGCCATCTCTG
>NW_016886778.1:0-236 GCF_001698545.2 Rhinopithecus bieti | reverse complement strand
CTGAGACGGAGTCTCGCTCTGTCGCCCAGGCTGGAGTGCAGTGGCGGGATCTCAGCTCACTGCAAGCTCCGCCTCCCGGGTTTACGCCATTCTCCTGCCTCAGCCTCCCAAGTAGCTGGGACTACAGGCACCCGCCAACTCGCCCGGCTAGTTTTTTGTATTTTTTAGTAGAGACGGGGTTTCGCCGTGTTAGCCAGGATGGTCTCGATCTCCTGACCTCGCGATCCACCCGTCTC
>NW_016886777.1:0-957 GCF_001698545.2 Rhinopithecus bieti | reverse complement strand
AAATATCTTCAGATAAAAGAAGAAAGAAGCATTCTAAGAAACTGTTTTGTGATGTGAGAATTCATCACACAGACTTTCATTACTCTTTCATGGAACAGTTTACTACCGATGTATTTTGGAATATGAGAAGTGACATTTTGGATCACTTTGAAGCCTATGATAACAAAGGAAATATCCTCAGTTAAAACTAGAAAAGCTTTTGAGAAACTGCTTTGTGATGAGTGCATTCATCTCACAGAGATACACTTTTCATTACATTGAGCAGTTTGTTAACACTGGTTTCGTGGAATCTGCCATAACATATTCCGAGGGCATTGAGTCCTACGGTGAAAATTAAATATCCTTAGATAAAATTGGAGGGAAGCCTTGTGAGAAACTGCTTTGTGATGTGCATATTCATCTCACAGAGATACATCACACTTTTATTTAGAAGTTATCTAACAATATTTTCGAAGCATCTGCAATGAGATATATGGTGGCACATTGAGGCCTGTGTTTAAATAGGAAATATCCTCAGATAATGACAAGAAAGCAGCTTTCTGAGAAACTGCTTGTGATGTGTGATTCATCTCACACCATTACACAACTCTTTTATGGAGCCGTTTGCTAGAACTGTTTTCTTCATTCAGTGAAGGGATATTTTGTTCGCTTTGAAGCCTATGGTGACAAAGGAAATATCCTCAGATAAAACTAGAAATTATTTTCCGAGAAACTGCTTTATGATATGTGAATTTGACTCACAGAGTTACACCACTCTATCATGGAGGAGGTTTCCAGCACTGTTTGGTGGAATCTCATAGTGATATCTTGGATAGCATAGAATCCTATGGGGAGAAATGAAATATCCTCAGATAATAACTAGAGAGAAGCCTTCTCGGAAACTGCTTTATGGTGTGTGAATTTACCTCACAGATTTACACCATTTCTTTCATTGAGAGTTTTGCTAACATTGTTATC
>NW_016886776.1:0-257 GCF_001698545.2 Rhinopithecus bieti | reverse complement strand
CTGTTTCCTTTGCCACTGATTGGCATAGAATGGGACATGTATTCCAATTCTGGCTAATGAGAAATGAAGCCTTCTGGGAAAAGTCTCTCACATCCTAAAACAACCAATAATAATAATAGCAAACTTTATGTGATGCTTATTATGTGCCACTTTTCAATGCTTTACATATATTAAATAATACAGTATAATGATATGAAATAGAGGGTTGCCTTCCTGTCTTGGGACATTGGTGGGTGAGGCACGTTGCCTGAAATTAG
>NW_016886775.1:0-419 GCF_001698545.2 Rhinopithecus bieti | reverse complement strand
GATCACCAAACTCTCGGGCTGCAGTTATGGCGGGACTTCCCTCATTTGGGGATAGAGTCAGATTCATCCGTAACATTATATCTCTCCATGTCAGATCAAAGGATTGTCCTAACCCTTGTAAAACATCAATATAGCCGTCAGGGTTATCTGAGAATTTACCTAGGTCTATTTTAATTTGCTTGAAGTCTGAGAGAGAAAAGGTACATGCACTCTAGCTGGGCCGAATTACCCTCCTCTCACTGCTTGGAGGGGTGTAATCGGGGAATATCGGCACTCTTTGGTTCATTGTTTACCCCTTTGTCTATCTCCTTTTGGACCATTTGGGTTGAAGGGGGGTCCTTATTAGTTGGGGAAGGCGTCAGGGGATGCTGGGGTAGGGAGGTAGACTCTGAGGGCTTCCTGTAGGGCATAAATCACAC
>NW_016886774.1:0-281 GCF_001698545.2 Rhinopithecus bieti | reverse complement strand
AAAACCATTTTATTTTATTTGAGAAAAAAGCAAAAAAGCCTTGGTCTTTTAAAAGGATTAAAATAGACTCAATTTATGGAGTCTTGGAATCTTCACGGTAGTGCAGACGAACTTCCACTTGCCCTCCCCGCCCCACCTCCTGCACACCTTCTCCTCTTAGTTTATTCACATTTTAAATCTTTCTTCCAAGTTTGGCCTGCAACCACTTGACTGGATAAAGTAGGTCACTTGAAAAGGAAGAAAGCCCAATAAAATGAATTGCAAAGATAACAAGATTAAAA
>NW_016886773.1:0-258 GCF_001698545.2 Rhinopithecus bieti | reverse complement strand
TTCTTTCTTTCTTTCTTTCTTTCTTTCTTTCTTTCTTTCTTTCTTTCTTTCTTTCTTTCTTTCTTTCTTTTTTGAGACGGAGTCTCATTCTGTTGCATAGGCTGGGGTGCAGTGGCATGATCTCGGCTCACTGCAACCTCCACCTCCCAGGTTCAAACAATTCTTCTGCCTCAGCCTCCTGAGTAGCTGGTATTACAGGTGCGTGCCACCATGCCCAGCTATTTTTTTTTTTTTTTTTGTATTTTAGTAGAGACAGGG
>NW_016886772.1:0-276 GCF_001698545.2 Rhinopithecus bieti | reverse complement strand
GAGGCGGAGTCTCGCTCTGTCGCCCGGACTGGAGTGCAGTGGCTGGATCTCAGCTCACTGCAAGCTCCGCCTCCCGGGTTTACGCCATTCTCCTGCCTCAGCCTCCCGAGTAGCTGGGACTACAGGCGCCCGCCACCTCGCCCGGCTAGTTTTGTATTTTAGTAGAGACGGGGTTTCACTGTGTTAGCCAGGATGGTCTCCATCTCCTGACCTCGTGATCCGCCCGTCTCGGCCTCCCAAAGTGCTGGGATTACAGGCTTGAGCCACCGCGCCCGG
>NW_016886771.1:0-264 GCF_001698545.2 Rhinopithecus bieti | reverse complement strand
AAATTTTTCTCTTTTTTTTTTTTTTTTTTTTGAGACGGAGTCTCGCTCTGTCGCCCAGGCTGGAGTGCAGTGGCGGGATCTCGCTCCCTGCAAGCTCCGCCTCCCGGGTTTACGCCATTCTCCTGCCTCAGCCTCCCAAGTAGCTGGGACTACAGGCACCCGCCAACTCGCCCGGCTAGTTTTTTGTATTTTTTAGTAGAGACGGGGTTTCGCCGTGTTAGCCAGGATGGTCTCGATCTCCTGACCTCGCGATCCACCCGTCTC
>NW_016886770.1:0-585 GCF_001698545.2 Rhinopithecus bieti | reverse complement strand
GACCAGTGATGATGAGCTTTTTTTCATATGTTTGTTAGTTGCATAAATGTCTTCTTTTAAGAAGTGTCATTCATATCCTTCGCCCACTTTTGATGGGGTTGTTTTTTTCTTCTAAATTTGTTTAAGTTCCTTGTAGATTCTGGATATTAGCACTTTGTCAGATAGATAGATTGCAAAATTTTCTCCCATTCTGTAGGTTGCCTGTTCACTCTGATGATAGTTTCTTTTCCTGTGCAGAAGCTCTTTAGTTTAATTAGATCCCATTTGTCAATTTTGGCTTTTCTTGCCATTGCTTTTGGTGTTTTAGTCATGAAGTCTTTGCCCATGCCTATGTACTGAATGGTACTGCTTTGTTTTCTTCTAGGGTTTTATGGCTTTAGGTCTTACATTTAAGTCTTTAATCCATCTCGAGTTAATTTTGTATAAGGTGTATGGAAGGAATCCAGTTTCACTTTTCTGCATGTGGCTAGTCAGTTTTCCCAACACTATTAAATAGGGAATCCTTTCCCCATTGCTTGTTTGTGTCAGACTTGTCAAAGATCAGATGGTTGTAGATGTGTGGCATTATTTCTAAGGCCTCTGTTC
>NW_016886769.1:0-277 GCF_001698545.2 Rhinopithecus bieti | reverse complement strand
GGCCAACATGGTGAAACCCTGTCTCTACTAAACAAATACAAAATTAGCTGAGCACGTTGGTGCATGCCTGTAGTCCCAGCTACTCAGGAGGCTGAGGCAGGAGAATTGCTTGAACCCGGGAGGCGGAGCTTGCAGTGAGCCATCACGCCACTGCACTCCAGCCTGGTGACAGAGCAAGACTTCATCTCAAAAAAAAAAAAAAAAAAAAAAAAAAAAAAAAAAAAAAAAAAAAAAAGAAAACGGAAAAAAAAAAAAAAAAAAAAAAGGCAGGGGAAAC
>NW_016886768.1:0-459 GCF_001698545.2 Rhinopithecus bieti | reverse complement strand
TACTGAATACTGTAAGCAATTGGAATACAGTAGTAAGTTTTGTATATCTAAACGTGTAAATATTTTAAAAGTACAGTAAAATATGACATTATAATCTTATGGGACTACCTTCAAATATGTGGTCTATTGTTGACTGAAATGATTTATGTTGCATGATTATATCTTAAAATTTTAAAAGTTTATTTATAAAATTAGTCAATTAGACTGGGCCTGGTGGCTCATGCCTGTAATCCCAGCACTTTGGGAGACTGAGACAGGTGGATCATTTGAGGTCAGGAGTTTAAGAGCAGCCTGACCAACAGGGTGAAAACCCGTCTCTACTAAAAAGACAAAAAAAAAAAAAAATAGCTAGGTGTGATGGTGCATACCTGTAATCCCCTCTACTCAGGAGACTGAGGCAGGAGAATGTCTTGAACTTAGCAGATGGAGGTTGTAGTGAACTGAGATTGTATCACTGCA
>NW_016886767.1:0-279 GCF_001698545.2 Rhinopithecus bieti | reverse complement strand
CCACTTCTGTAAAGAATGCTTATAGTTGCAGATGTTTTATTGTGTAGTTGATGAATTGTTATAAGTAAACGCACAGCCACGGGGACACACTCAGATTCCATGGGAGAAGATTTCTGTTGGTTGAGCTGCTGTGTAGAGAATAATCTGCATTTGTGCATTTGTGAAGTGGGATGCAGCTGCCAGTTATTCTGAGCAAAATCATCGCGTGTCCTGGATTTGGCAGCAAATCCCCTCGCTCCGAACAGGGAGGCCCTCGGTAGACCCTGACCCTGACCCTGT
>NW_016886766.1:0-457 GCF_001698545.2 Rhinopithecus bieti | reverse complement strand
ATATACACGTGTGTGTATATATACACGTGTGTATCTGTATATATATGTATATGTATGCATACATATGTGTGTGTGTATATACATATATACACGTGTGTGTATATATATAAAAAACTTAGGAATTTTATATATTTTGTTGATACAGGATTTCGCTATGTTGCCCAGTCTGGTCTCAAACTCCTGGGCTCAAGCTATCCTTACGCCTCTGCCTCCCAAAGTCCTGGAATTACAGATATGAGCCATCGTGTCTAGCCAATTTTATTTCTTCTTAATGATCCAGTGAAATTCCCATCATTACTAATGTTCACTTAATGTCTAAATGATATAAGCATAAATTGATATAAATTTTCTGGAGGACAGTTTGGTACTATCTAAGCTTTAAAATACATATGCATATTTGGAGAGTATCTGTAAATTTCTTTTATTTTATTATTATTATTATTTTATTTTATTTTAT
>NW_016886765.1:0-254 GCF_001698545.2 Rhinopithecus bieti | reverse complement strand
GAAACACCAACACAAGCTCCTCCGCGGGTCTCCAACTCCACGACCCACAAACTAGAACAATGCTCCCCCCGTATGTCCAGCTCCACAACCCTCAACTAGAAACACGAACTCCGGCTCCTCTGTGGGTCTCCAGCTCCATGACCCTCAACTAGAAACACCAACACCGGCTCCTCCGTGGGTCTCCTGCCCCACGACCTTCAACTAGAAACACCAACATTGACCCCTCTGCGGGTCTCCAGCTCCACAACCCTCAA
>NW_016886764.1:0-1346 GCF_001698545.2 Rhinopithecus bieti | reverse complement strand
TTCTCTGTAATTTTTAAGACGAGGAAGTTGCCTTTCTTATAAAACTAAGAATTTGTAGATTCTTAATATACTTAAAAAAAATTTCCTCTTTCTTCAAGAAAATACTCAACTAAGAGCCCCGTGGCTTCCTGTTCTCATTTATATTGATTACAGTTCATCCCTGTGGCCCAAATCAGTTTGGGATTTCGATTTCTTTTCTTTTACACTTCTGGGTGAGTTCCACTTCTTCATGGATCCTATGATATTGACCTCCATAGATTCCTTATTTAATATTCTGGAGGGCATCAAATACTTTTTTATTTGCAAAATGTGTTAGGGTACCACTTGTAGATAACTGCATGTTTAAAACTCACTATTATAATTTCATACTTGATTGAAGATGTGGTACCTTCTCAGTTGCCTTTTCAAGGTCCTCTGCAAAAGTATTTCTTCAATGACATACTCAAAACCTTCAGTTTATTAACTATTTTCCTTTGTCTAAATTCATCTTTCTTCATCTTCTCTTTTATTACTCCATGTCTTATGCAATTTAGATCTCAAGATTTATTATTTTAAGAACATTTCCGTGCCAGTAATCAATTTCCATCTTCTGCCTTTTCATCACGCTTACTCAGTGAAAACTCAAAGCTGGATAAATCCTGCAATCTTTATTCTCTGCCCCATGCCCAAGCATCTTAGCTTAAGTGGAGAAATTCATGCAAAAAATCCCACAACATCTTAACACAAACCTCAAGTAGCTTTTTTTTCTTTTGCATTTTGTTTATTTGGGTATAATCTCATGGCTGGATCCTTCTCATCAATAATTAAACATTCCCAAATGTCTCTCTTCTTAAAAGATAGAGTCAATATGCCTCTGAGCATATATTTCTCTCCTTCCAGCTGTCACATTCCCATCTTTGCTATAGCCTTCTCTTGTGTGGATTTAACTCTCAACTCTGGCATATTCTACAGTAATATGCAGTTTAGTTTTAGTTTTTTAAAATTAACCAAAGTCTTTGGTCCATTTAGGCTCTTCAATTCTATTCTTGATATAATGGATTTGATTCATTGTTACATTTCTCTTAGTAGGCTATATATAGAGATTAAAAGTAAATTCATCTTTTCAGGTGACAATTTTGTATTTAAAAGTGCATAAAGTTTATAGCAATATAGAATTTTATTGCAAAGGGAGGATAAGGAGACACTTTAGGCCATTAGTTTGTTTTTTAAATAAGGCAAGTTGTGTCAAAATAAACGCGAAAAGTATGATTTGGTCCAGGTACTTACATTAGGGTTACTTTCAATGAGAACTAAGTACGTTTTTTTTTTAAAAGAAGAATGACAATGGAGATAATCATTATAAAACT
>NW_016886763.1:0-253 GCF_001698545.2 Rhinopithecus bieti | reverse complement strand
TGCCTCATGCTGGCTTTTGTTCTAGAAGAAAGTGGTTTCAGACACTCTGAACACATTTTCTGAGACAGTTAAAAAGTAGTTGTGGCAAACGGACACTAAGGTGGCCCCTCTAATCCTCACTTGCTTTACTTTCACCTTTGTGTCATCCCCTCACCTTTAGTGTGGGCGGAATCTGTGACTTGCTTCTAACCCACCGAATATGGCAAAAGTCACTTCTGTGAACATGGTACCTAAGATTGTATCATATGTTTGC
>NW_016886762.1:0-253 GCF_001698545.2 Rhinopithecus bieti | reverse complement strand
GGTGACACTAAACACCCTGGATTGGTTGAGGTGAGTAAAAGATGACACTAAACACCCCAGATTGGTTGGATTTTCCCAGCGAGGTTCACCTTGGCAGGGAACGATGGCATGTATCAAACATCATAACCATGTCACGACACGTCACAGGGAAACGCAACAGGGAGGAAAGTAATCAGTTAGTGACCTTCCCAGAAAATTTGAGCAAATGCATGCAAATTCATCCCCACCTTGGCTCATTATGTGTTTCATAGTT
>NW_016886761.1:0-250 GCF_001698545.2 Rhinopithecus bieti | reverse complement strand
GTCAGTGAGGAAGAAGAAAGAAAACTATTTTGGTAAGTTTTTTTTTTTTTGGTAAATTTATTTTATTTATTTAATTTAATTTAATTTTTTTTTTTCTGAGACGGAGTTTCGCTCTTGTTGCCCAGGCTGGAGTGCAATGGCACAACCTCTGTTCACCACAACCTCTGCCTCCCGGATTCAAGCGATTCTCCTGCCTCAGCCTCCCAAGTAGCTGGAATTATAGGCATGCGCCACCACGCCCTGCTAATTT
>NW_016886760.1:0-253 GCF_001698545.2 Rhinopithecus bieti | reverse complement strand
AGAGGCTGGGCAACCCACAGGGAAAGCAAGTCTTTCTGGAGTTGGATGGAGGTCAGGGTGTTGGTGGTTTATGAGGAGACTCCAGAAGATTCCCTTGGATGGGCCAGCTCAGAGGACCTCACTGCCCCCCTGGCCTGGAGGAGAGCTCATTGCCCAGTCCCTGATGCAGAGGGCTCTGCACAGCCTCTTGGAGAGCACTGCTGCCCTTGAATGCATGCACTGCATGGTGGCCGCATTGCCTGATGGTGAGGCA
>NW_016886759.1:0-252 GCF_001698545.2 Rhinopithecus bieti | reverse complement strand
CTGCTAAAATTGGTTTGTCAGTTTTTTGTTGAGGATTTTGCACAGATGTTCATCAAAGATACTGGTGTGAAGTTTTCTTTTTTTGTTGTGTCTTTCTCTGGTTTTGATATCAGGGTTACGCTCATCTTATAGAATGAGTCAGGACGAAGTCCCTTCTTTTCAATTTTTTTGGAATAGCTTCAGTGGGAATGTACCAGCTCTTCTTGGTACATCTGGTAGAATTCAACTGTGAATCTGTGTGTTCCTTGGGTG
>NW_016886758.1:0-782 GCF_001698545.2 Rhinopithecus bieti | reverse complement strand
AAAGTGCAGGTTTGTTACATAGGTATACATGTGCTATGGTGGTTTGTTGCACCCTTCAACCCATCATCTAGATTAGGTATTTCTCCTAATGCGCTCCCTCCCCTAGCCTCCCACCCCCTGACAGGCCCCAGTGTGTGATGTTCCCCTCCTTGTGTCCACATGTTCTCATTGTCCCACTCCCACTTATGAGTGAGAACATGCAGTGTTTGGTTTTATGTTCTTGTGTTAGTTTGCTAACAATGATGGTTTCCAGCTTCATCCATGTCCCTGCAAAGGATACGAACTCATCCTTTTTTATGGCTGCATAGTATTCCATGGTGTACATGTGCCACATTTTCTCTATCCAGTCTATCATTGATGGGCATTTGGGTTGGTTCCAAGTCTTTGCTATTGTGAATAGTGCTGCAATAAACATACATGTTCATGTGTCTTTATAGTAGAATAATCCTTTGGGTATATACCCAGTAATGGGATTGCTGGGTCAAATGGTATTTCTGGTTCTAGATCCTTAAGAAATTGCCATACTGTCTTCCATAATGGTTGAACGAATTTACACTCCCACAAACAGTGTAAAAGCATTCCTATTTCTCTACATCCTCTCCAGCATCTGTTGTTTCCTGACTTTTAAGATTGTCATTCTAACTGGCATGAGATGGTATCTTGTTGTGGTTTTGATTTGCATTTCCCTAATGACCAGTGATGATGGACTTTTTTTCATACAGTTGTTGGCCACATAAAGGTCTTCTTTTGAGAAGTGTCTGTTCGTATCCTTCACCCATATT
>NW_016886757.1:0-778 GCF_001698545.2 Rhinopithecus bieti | reverse complement strand
TTCATATCCTTCACCCACTTTTGATGGGGTTGTTTTTTTCTTAGAAATTCATTTAAGTTCTTTGTAGATTCTGGATATTAGCCCTTTGTGAGATGGATAGATTGCAAAATTTTGTCCCATTCTGCAGGTTGCCTGTTCACTCTGATGAGAGTTTCTTTTGCTGTGCAGAAGCTCTTTAGTTTAATTAGATCCCATTTGTTAATTTTGGCTTTTGTTGCCATTGCATTTGGTGCTTTACTCATGAAGTATTTGCCCATGCCTGTGTCCTGAATGGTATTGCCTAGGTTTTCTTCTAGGATTTTATGATGTTAGGTCTTACGTTTAAGCTTTTAATCCATCTTGAGTTAATTTTGTATAAGGTGTAAGGAAGGGGTCCAGTTTTAGTTTTCCCAACACCATTTATTAAATAGGGAATCCTTTCCCCACTGCTTGTTTTGTTGGGTTTGTCAAAGATCAGATGGTTGTAGATGTGTGGTGTTATTTCTGAGGCCTCTGTTCTGTTCCATTGGTCTATATATCTGTTTTGGTACCAATACCATGCTGTTTTGCTTACTGTAGCCTTGTAATATGGTTTGAAGTCAGGTAGTGTGTTGCCTCCAGTGTTATTCCTTTTGCTTAGGATTGTCTTGGCTACGCAGGCTCTTTTTTGGTTCCATATGAAGTTTAATGTAGTTTTTTCCAATTCTGTGAAGAAAGTCAATGGTAACTTGATGGAGATAGCATTGAATGTATAAATTACTCTGGGCAGGATATCCATTTTCCAATATTGATTCTTCCT
>NW_016886756.1:0-1344 GCF_001698545.2 Rhinopithecus bieti | reverse complement strand
AGAATGAATGATAACAGTAATAATAACAATGACATCAACAATTAACAATTATTTAAGGCCTCTTGGGGTAAAATGCTCCTCAGCCCATTTTAATGGCTTACACATCAAATGCTTTTGTAGTATTTTATAGATACTGATTCAGCAAAGGAATTTGAAAAGGTCATAAGATACAGAAGGCAAAAAATAGTACAGTCTCAAAATGTGCTACAGATTATGTCCTGTTCAGTGCCAAGTCAAGGAAGAAGTATTAGCTGTATTATGATGACAAATTATACATCTATTCAGCAATGCTTTGCCCCATTGGCAATTCTCTTCTGATTCAACTGTAAAATGTTTATGCATTTAATAGAAAGATTTTGCCAGCAATATATAAAATATTAATAATTTACTTAATGTCCATTCTACTGAACCTCCAACACTATAGACTTGAGTAAATGTATTTATAAGGATCAGACAACCTTGGAGCCAAGGGAAGAGAATCGATCTTGTATCATTTCAAAATATTTTAAACTTGAAGCTGCCACTACATTCCCTTGATTAAATAGCAGTCAGCCAGTTTCTGCCAAAAGAAAAAAATTAGTTGCATGCAGCAACCAACATGGCATTGAACATTGCACATGGTAGAATTGATAAATTTGCTACTCATGGAGTCAGCAGGATGAGCAATGTACCTGGGTTAACACATTTCAGATTTTCAAAGTCATGATTAGAGCTGATTGAGCGTAACAAAATGGATACTCTGATTGTGAAACTGAAGGAAGATGGAAGAGATGTTTCATTCTCTTTGTAAATAATAATTCACGAAAAGGAGAACATAATGTAGAAAAGTTATTCTCAGCAAAAGCATATGTTTTCTTCCAACAGAAAATATCCTATAGTATGCACTTGCTTGCATACCTTGAAGATATTTGTATTGTGTTATTTACCAAAATAATGGCCACATTACAGGGCCAGCTAATACATAAACAAAGAGCGCAACCTCTCTGTTACAGGCTTACACCTCCCTCTCCAAAACATTGACCCCACTAACCTAGCGATGGCTTGAAATCACAGTTCTCCCTTTGAGTTAAAATTATCTTCCCTGGAGTGCCTGTGAACACACTAATAATTCCAAGAGGGAAAATAGTAAACCATCAATAATTTTAGTCCATAAATTCAAGTAAATGAATGTGTCTCTTCATTACAGTAAGACATACGACACAAAACAAGTATATTTTGATAGAAGAAGAGCAGACAAGGGATGAGGCCTGGTTCAGTGGCTGCAAACCAGATGGTGTTACATAATGGAGAGACTCCAGGCAGACATGGTAAAGTGTAAGGACCCATTTTCTCAACGGCAAGGGA
>NW_016886755.1:0-962 GCF_001698545.2 Rhinopithecus bieti | reverse complement strand
CAATATATTCATATTTCCATTTTTGGCATTTCTGAAAATCAAGGATTGTAAGAAAATAATTAACAACTGAAATTTAATTTATTTTACACTATCAATTAGTAATTTTTTACAGAGTACTATGAATGACATGCCTAATCTCTTTTCTTGCTCAGAGAGGGCCCCTAAGGCTTAGCTTATGGAATCTCAGAAGCCTAAGCTAGAGATAAAGCATGTTGCCAGGCGTGGACCTCAGGAAGAGATGCATCCTATTGAGTTACCAGGTCAATGTAAAGGTAAACAGTATGATACAGGAACACCAAATCTCTATATGGAAAACAAGAAGAGTGAAAGCTCAAAATTTAAAGTCAAACTGGTCCAGAACCTAAGGATGAGGAGAAAGAAATAGAGAGATAAACCTTGGGTGTTTAGGGCAGTGGTTGGAGATAAAACTTGAAGGCATTCCCTGAATCTGTATTGAGGAGGAGAGCACTTTTATGTGGTGCCTGTGGTCACAGGCATGTCTGTAAACTATTGCCAATGACTGGCCAGCTGACGTGTGGGTTAAAATACCTGTAAATTAAATGTTCACAGAGATCACAGAATAGACGCTGAATAAGTGCTTAGTGACATTAAGGAAATCTTTGGAGAACACGTAGCAATTGACTAGAACGCTGAAGGGTGAATAAGTTCTCAAACTGCAAAGAAATTTTAAAAGGAACTACATGTAGAATGAGCTGTGTGATCACAGAAATCTAATGCATAATGTGCTAGAAGGATGAAAATAGTCTGATGAGGCCCAAGTTGCAGGGGAAGGGTAAAACCTCTTGTCTGACTTTACCATATATTCAAGGTCCACTTGACCTGCCATATACCTCATATTTTACCACGTTCTCAGTCTCAAGCTCTCAGATTCTAACTGGATCAGTCTTTTATTCTCAGTTCTCGCCTCCTTTTTTGACTTGGATCTTTTTTCTGCCTTCTCT
>NW_016886754.1:0-1024 GCF_001698545.2 Rhinopithecus bieti | reverse complement strand
AATTTACAATTCTAACTTTTCACTATCTTAGACTCCTTCTCCTCCTTCCCTCCTCAATTAGTACCAAAAGAGAAGAGACTAAATAGGTATGGAAAGCCTCAAAGTACTGGGAGCTTTCCTGTGCTATCTCATTTAGTCTTCACAGAAACAACTCTGTAGCAGAGATAGTGTTTTTCTTGGTTATCAGAGGGGGGCACCTGCTGGGTGCTCAGGGGTATGTTAAGTAACCAGGCTAAGGCCACAAAAGAAGGAAATTGTGAAGCCCCTGCTTCTAAAAAACAATTCTTCCAACTCCAAAGACCTCCTGCTTTCCCCTAGACTATGTTGCCCCTAAATTGAAAATAATCATTGACTAATAGGGGATTAAAAGATTTTCTTGACAAATATTGCTTTATTAATCATTTAAGTGGCTGTGAATTCATGAGAAGAACAGATGTTCAAAACAAAGGTTATATTCATAATAGACAAAACTGGAAATAGCCCAGATGTCCTAGTTTTAGAAATGGAGAACGGATTAGCATTTGCCAGGGTTTGGGGTGGGGAGAAGCTGTGTTGCAGGAGGGAGGTGGGTGTGGTTATAAAAGGTCAATACCACGAAGGATCTTTGAGGTGATGGCACTTTTCAGTATCTTGACTCTGATGGTAGATACATGAACCTAATGTGTTTAAAATTATATAGAACTAAATGTATATGCACAGATGAATATGAGTAAAATGAGAACTCTGAATAAGACTGGTGAATTGTATCAGTGTCAATATCTTAGTTGTGATATTATACTAAATTTTGCAAAATATTATTGGGGAAAGTTGAGAAAAGGGTAAACAGAATCTCTTTGTACTATTTCTTACAACTGCATGTGAATATACAATAATCTTTAAAAAAATTCAATGAAAAGGAGATAATATGTAGTGGGAACAGATATATATATAAATTTAACACATATAATGTGTGCATATATATATAAATTCAATATATATAAGATGATTCAATGAAAATGAGATAATATGTAGTGGGAATATATAT
>NW_016886753.1:0-1027 GCF_001698545.2 Rhinopithecus bieti | reverse complement strand
GGATCCCAGGGATGAAACCAACTTGATCATGGTGGATAAGCTTTTGATGTGTTTCTGGATTCGGTTTGCCAGTAGTTTACTGAGGACTTTTGCATCAATGTTCATCAGGGATATTGGTCTAAAATTCTCCTTTTTTTGTTGTGTCTCTGCAAGGCTTTGGTATCAGGATGATGCTGGCCTCATAAAATGAGTTAGGGAGGATTCCCTCTGTTTCTATTGACTGGAACAATTTCACAAGGAATGGTACCAGCTCCTCCTTGTGCCTCTGGTAGAATTAGGCTGTGACTCCGTCTGGTCCTGGAATTTTTTTGGTTGGTAGGCTATTAATTATTGCCTCAGTTTCAGAGCCTGTTATTGATCTATTGTGTATTTGTCACATAGTTCTTGTGTGATGGTTTTCATCTGTATCAGTTCATTTAAGGACTTCTCTGCATTGGTTATTCTAGTTAGCCATTCATCAATGCTTTTTTCAAGGTTTTAGTTTCTTTGCACAGGGTTTGTAATTCCTCTGTTAGCTTGGAGAAGTTTGATTGTCTGAAATCTTCTTCTCTCAACTCGTCTAAGTCATTCTCCATCCAGCTTTGTTCCGTTGCTGGTGAGGAGCTGAGTTCCTTTGGAGTGGGGAGGCACTCTGACTTTTGGAATTTCCAGCTTTTCTGTACTGCTTTTCCCCATCTTTGTGGTTTTATCTACCTTTGGTCTTTGATGATGGTGACATACATATGGGGTTTTGGTGTGGATGTCCTTTCTGTTTGTTAGTTTTCCTTCTAACAGTCAGGACCCTCAGCTGCAGGTCCGTTGGAGTTTGCTCGAGGTCCACTCCAGACCCTGTTTACCTGGGTATCAGCAGGGGAGGCTGCAGAAGAGTGAATACTGCTGAACAGCAAATGTTGCTGTCTGATCTTTCCTCTGGAAGCTTTGTCTCAGAGGTGTACCTGGCTGTGTGAGGTGTGAGGTGTCAGTCTACCCCTAGTGTGGGATGTCTCCCAGTTAGGCTACTCAGGGATCAGGGACCTACTTGAGCAGA
>NW_016886752.1:0-253 GCF_001698545.2 Rhinopithecus bieti | reverse complement strand
ATAGTATACTAATGTGTATATATTTGTATTATACTATATATAGTGTAGTAGGTATCATTTATATACAAATTATATAGTGTATAGTATAATTTATATTTTACTATATATAGTATAGTATAGAAATTATATATAATAAATAGTATGCTACATTGCATAAATATATAGCATATTAATGCATGTATAATATATTTACATTATATTACATGGTATATGATATATAGTATACTAATGTATATGTAATATATTTATATTA
>NW_016886751.1:0-1485 GCF_001698545.2 Rhinopithecus bieti | reverse complement strand
ATGGGAATTCATTCATAATTTGACTCTCTGTTTGTTATTGGGTGTATAGAAATGCTGTGATTTTGCACCTTGGTTTTGTATCCTGAGACTCTGCTGAAGTTGCTTATAAGCTTAAGGAGATTTTGGGCTGAGACCATGGGGCTTTCTAAATATAGAATCATGTCATTTGCAAACACAGACAATTTGATTCCCTCTTTTCCTAGTTGAATACCCTTTATTTCTTTCTCTTGCCTGATTGCCCTGAACAGGAGTTCCAATACTATACAGAATGAGAGTGGTGAGAGAGGCCATGCTTGTCTTGTGTCGGTTTTCAAAGGGAATGTTTTCTGTTTTCCTCATTTAGTATGATATTGCCTGTGTGTTTATCATAAACAGTTTTCTATTTCAAGATATATTCCATCAATATCCAGTGTATTGAGAGTTCTTAGCATGAAGCTTGTGGAATTTTGTCGAAGGCCTTTTCTGCATCTTTTGAGATAATCTTGTAGTTTTGTCATTGATCCTGTTCATGTGATGGATTATGTTTATTGATTTGCACAAGTTGAACCAGCCTTTCATCCCAGGGATGAAGCCTACTTGATAGTGGTGGATAAGTGTTTTGAGGTACTGCTGAATTCAGTTTGCTGGTATTTCATTGAGGATTATCACACCAATGTTCATCAGGGATGTTGGCCTGAAATTTTATTTTTTGTTGTGTCTCTGCCAGGATTTGTTTTGGTATCAGGATGATGCCAGCCTTATAAAATGATTTAGGCAGGATTCCCTTTTTTCTATTCATTGGAATAGTTTCAAAAGGAATGGTACCAGCTCTTCTTTGTACCTGTGGTAGAACACAGCTGTGAATCCTTCTGGTCCTGGACTTCTTTGTTGGTAGGCTATTAATTATTGCCTCAATTTCAGAACCTGTTATTGGTCTATTCAGAGATATGACTTCTTCCTGGTTTAGTATTGGGAGGGTGTATGTGTCCAGGAATTTATCCATGTCTTCTAGATTTTCTAGTTTATTTGCATAGAGGTGTTTACGGTATTCTCTGATGGTAATTTTATTTCTGTAGGATTGGTGGTAATATCCCCTTTATCAATTTTATTGCATCTATTTGATTCTTCTCTCTCTTCTTCCTTGTTACTCTTGCTAGCCATCTATCAATTTTGTTGATCTTTTCAAAAAACCAGTTCCTGGATTCATTGATTTTTTGAAGGGTTTTTTTGTGTCTTTGTCTCTACAGTTCTGTTCTGATCTTAGTTATTTCTTGCCTTCTGCTAACTTTTGAATGTGTTTGCTCTTGCTTCTCTAGCTCTTTTAATTGTGATGTGAAGGTGTCAATTTTAGATCTATTCTGCTTTCTCCTGTTGGCACTTAGTGCTATAAATTTCCCTCTACACACTGCTTTAAATGTGTGCCAGGGATTCTGGAATCTTGTGACTTTGTTCTTATTGGTTTCAAAAAATGTCTTTATTTCTGCCTTCATTTCTTTACATGCCCAG
>NW_016886750.1:0-407 GCF_001698545.2 Rhinopithecus bieti | reverse complement strand
AGGGCTCGCTTGACGTACTCCTCCTGTGCAGCCTTCAGGTTCTCCTTCTTCCCACCCCAGGCCTTCAGGGCAGAGGCCTGCAGGGCTCGGCCATAAGAGAAGGTCAGGGCCCAGGGCTTCAGCAGGGGCACTTGTTAATGGCATTGAGGTTGATGGATGCCTCCTCCTCACTCTGGCCTCCAGACAGGAAGGTGATCCCAGTGACAGCCAGGGGTCTGTGCGGCGCAGCGCTGTGACGGTCGCCATGGCAATCTCCTCATGAGAAAACTTCTGGGTGCAAGCGTGCCCTGGGGTGACCATATTGGGCTTCAGCAAGGTGCCTTCCAGGTAGATGTGGTGGTCGCTCAGAGCCTTATAGACAGCAGCCAGCACCTTCTCGGTCACATACTGGCAGCGCTTCAAGTCAT
>NW_016886749.1:0-965 GCF_001698545.2 Rhinopithecus bieti | reverse complement strand
CTTATTTTCAGCACAGTTAAAGAGACTATGTTTAGGAGTTGTTCTGGGACTCTGCATATTAAGTAAAATTCAAATCACCCATTTTGGGGTATCAAGATGGGGCCCCAGTCAATATTCTTTCCCACTGCAATAAGCTCTCACTCTTCTGTGTTTTTTTCTAGACTGGCTGAGAGAAATGCTTCCTGAAGAGAAGACAGAAAATCAAAAGAAATGCCAAGAGGCTGTTCTTCCAAGGAAACTGCCCAGCCTGACTTTACAGATGGGGAAATTGAGGCCTGGAGAGAAGGGTCTTACTAAAGTTCATGCAGCAAGTCAGAGCAGACTCCAGGTGCCCTGGCTCCGTGCCTGCCTGTTACAGCAACCTCTCTGTCCTCCACATGGGCGGGACTGGAGAAAGGAGAGAGTTTGTCGGCTTTGAAGGATGTAGGGCTCCTGAGAATATCACAGGTCCAGCTCAAAGTGCTCCTGTCCTTTCACGGCCCAGGAGCCCAGGCCCCTGGCTGTTCTGAGCAGAAGGCGGCCCTGGGAGGGGCCAGGGGCCAGTGATCTAGAAGAAATAGAAGCTGACAGGCAACAAGCCAGCCTTCCTGCCTCCCTGCTGGGGCAGCTGGTTCCTCTCAAGAAAGCCAAAGCTACTGAGAGAGAGAGGCCCTCCGGACCACCACAACGTTGGCATCTGTGGGTCCTTGGTGGCTTCCTCTCCCTCTGCCCACCCCTCAAAGCCCTGGTCCTCAGGGCTCTGGCCTTAGCCCCTGCCTTTTTTTTTTTTTTTTTTTAAACTCTCCTTGAGGAACTCTCCTGTCTCCTGCAGCAGCTTCACCTTGTGCCCATTTGTAGTTACTGCCCTAAGAGCTGGACTCTCTTGACCTGGCAGGAGTGGAGAGACATTAAGTGTAGTGCTGGGCCGGGTGCAGTGGCTCATGCCTGTAATCCCAGCACTTTGGGAGGCCGGGGGCAGTGGGGCG
>NW_016886748.1:0-279 GCF_001698545.2 Rhinopithecus bieti | reverse complement strand
GGAGTCTCGCTCTGTGGCCCAGGCTGGAGTGCAGTGGCTGGATCTCAGCTCACTGCAAGCTCCGCCTCCCGGGTTTATGCCATTCTCCTGCCTCAGCCTCCCGAGTAGCTGGGACTACAGGCGCCCGCCTACCTCGCCCGGCTAGTTTTTTGTATTTTTTTAGTAGAGACGGGGTTTCACCGTGTTAGCCAGGCTGGTCTCGATCTCCTGACCTCGTGATCTGCCCGTCTCGGCCTCCCAAAGTGCTGGGATTACAGGCTTGAGCCACCGCGCCCGGCC
>NW_016886747.1:0-278 GCF_001698545.2 Rhinopithecus bieti | reverse complement strand
TACAGGAAGGGGAACATCACATACCAGGGCCTATCATGGTGTGAGGAGAGGGGGGAGGGATAGCATTAGGAGATATACCTAATGTAAATGACGAGTTAATGGTTGCAGCACACCCACATGGCACATGTATACATATGTAACAAACCTGCACGTTGTGCACATGTACCCTGGAACATAAAGTATAATTAAAAAAAAAAAGGAAAAAAAAGAATTGGAAAAAAAAAAACCAGTGGTTCTTACTGCATTCCACCAATTACTATAGGTACAAATGTATGTTT
>NW_016886746.1:0-278 GCF_001698545.2 Rhinopithecus bieti | reverse complement strand
TCTTTCAGCTCATCAGTTCATTTATGTTCCCCTCTAAACTGGTTATTCTAGTTAGCAGTTCCTGTAACCTTTTATCAAGGTTCTTAGCTTCCTTGCATTGGGTAGAACATGCTCCTTTAGCTCAGAGGAATTTGTTATACCCACCTTCTGAAGCCTACTTCTGTCAATTTGTCAAACTCATTCTCTGTCCAGTTTTGTGCCCTTGCTGGAGAGGAGTTGCGATCATTTTGAGGGGAAGAGGCATTCTGGTTTTCAGAATTTTCAACATTTTGCACTGG
>NW_016886745.1:0-1048 GCF_001698545.2 Rhinopithecus bieti | reverse complement strand
TTCTTTGGTTCCATATGAACCTTAAAGTAGTTTTTTCCAATTCTGTGAAGAAAGTCAGTGGTAGCTTGATGGGCTAGCATTGAATCTGTAAATTACCTGGGGCAATATGGCCATTTTCACGATATTGATTCTTCCTATCCATGAACATGGAATTTTCTTCCATTTGTTTGTGTCCTCTTTTATTTTGTTGAGCAGTGGTTTGTAGTTCTCTTTGAAAAGGTCCTTCACATCCCTTGTAAGTTAGATTCCTAGGTATTTTATTTTCTTTGTAGTAATTGTGAATGGGAGTTCACTCATGATTTGGCTCTCTATTATTGGTGTGTATGAATGCTTGTGATTTTACACATTGATTTTTTATCCTGAGACTTCGCTGAAGTTGCTTATCAGCTTAAGGAGGCTTTGGGTTGAGATTATGGGATTTTCTAAATATACAATCATGTCATCTGCAAACGGAGACAATCTGACTTCCTTTTTTTCTAATTGAATACCCTTTATTTCTTTCTCTTTCATGATTGCCCTAGCCAGAACTTCCAACACTATGTTGAATAGGAGTGGTGAGAGAGGGCATCCTTGTCTTGGGCTGGTTTTCAAAGGGAATGCTTCCAGTTTTGTCCATTTAGTATTATATTGGCTGTGGGTTTGTCATAAATAGCTTTTATTATTTTGCGATACATTCCATCAATACCTCGTTTATTGAGAGTTTTTTGCATGAAGGGCTGTTGAATTTTGCCGAAGGCTTTTCTGCATCTATTGAGATAATCATGTGGTTTTTTTTTTCATTGGTTCTGTTCATGTGATGGATTATGTTTATTGATTTGTGCATGTTGAACCAACCTTGATATGCTGCTGGATTCGGTTTGCCAGTGTTTTATTGAGGATTTTCGCATCGATGTTCATCAGGGATACTGGCCTAAAATTCTCTTTTTTGGTTGTGTCTGTACCAGGTCTCGGTATCAGGATGATGCTAGCCTCATAAAATGATTTAGCGAGGATTCCCTCTATTTCTATTTATTGAAATAGTTTCGGAAGAAATGGTACCAGCTCCTCT
>NW_016886744.1:0-871 GCF_001698545.2 Rhinopithecus bieti | reverse complement strand
TCTCTATGTTTTGCTCTTGATGCTCCACCTTCCTTGCAGAAAGCTAAACAGGACAAAAGTTAATATCATCACAAAATAGTCCAGATACAATAATTTCCAGAGCCCTGGGCTTAATATGAATTAATATCTCAGAATCACTCATCTTATAACTATTATACTTGAGCTTATTTTCCTCAACCGCCTTTTTTTGGTGTGAAAATCAAGTCATGTAAATTAATTTCATGATGTATTTGAACATAGATACTTATTTCAAGACTAAATGATCTGACTTTGATATATTTGTCTTATTTTTTCAAAATATCTGGTTAGATCATGTTTTCTACTTTATATACTGCCTTTCTAGGCCAGACTGACAAATATCCTACATTAGACATGGATGCAGTCTGAATTTCAATGAAAAAATAATTAATA
This sequence comes from Rhinopithecus bieti, assembly GCF_001698545.2. Classification (NCBI taxonomy): domain Eukaryota; kingdom Metazoa; phylum Chordata; class Mammalia; order Primates; family Cercopithecidae; genus Rhinopithecus; species Rhinopithecus bieti. The sequence continues at coordinate 460 of NW_016886744.1, read as the reverse complement.
TTTTGCAACAAACCTGTACATTATTGGGTATGAGGAAAGGTTAAGACTACTGAGACGTACACTTACATCCATACCCTGGTTTACTACATGCTACTAAATTACATTCTTTCAAACTTTTGCTAATGATTCTAACAATATAATCTTTATGTTAATGTTGAAAACAACTGCATTTTTTATTTTTTGGTTGATCCATTTTGTGGCATAGTTTTGAATCCCAGACACCTTGCAGAGCAATATTTTGCTTTTCACTGTCTGAAGAGATACAAGTATAGAGTATACTTGCATCTTAATCAGAGGCAGTCATAGATTTTTTTTAAAAAACATACAGTGTCAGATCAGGAAAAGAAACCATCACTGATAGAATTTTTTTTAAACATCATAATTTTAAAAGTTATTTTCTATGACACATCATAGTGTAACATTGAGATTCATAATACTCTGCCCTGATATGTTATTAAAC
>NW_016886743.1:0-409 GCF_001698545.2 Rhinopithecus bieti | reverse complement strand
AAAAAAAAATAAAAAATAAAAAAATAAGTCATACTGCAGACCCTCTCCTAAGGGGTCTACGATAGCCAAACATCTACAACGAGGGGCTTGGAGAGTCCATGACTAACACCAGGTTTTGTTTGTTTGTTTATTTCCCTACCTTTAGGGGCATTGGGGCAGGCAATAACAGATTGCTGTTTGTCTCCATACCTGGTTGGAGAGGGTCATCCTTCTTCTCGTAGATCTGGCCACATGGCCTAGCCCTACATGGCTGGTGACTAGCTAATTCTGTAACTTTCAGGTAATAAACCACAAGGTTAAGCCTTGATAAACTGCCCAGCATTGGTGTAGATTATCATGGGTGTCACCTCCTTGGTGATCATCATCAACGTTGCCCTGAATTCAACTTATTAGCTACTTTGCCCATGCT
>NW_016886742.1:0-235 GCF_001698545.2 Rhinopithecus bieti | reverse complement strand
GAGACCATCCTGGCTAACATGGTAAAACCCCATCTCTACTAAAAAATACAAAAAAAAAAAAAAAAAAAAAAAAAACTACCCGGGGGGGGGGGGGGGCCCCTATAGTCCCAGCTCTTCAGGAGGCTGAGGCAGGAGAATGGTGTAAACCTGGGAGGCGGAGCTTGCAGTGAGCTGAGATATGGCCACTGCACTCCAGCCTGGGCGACAGAGCAAGACTCCGTCTCAAAAAAAAAAA
>NW_016886741.1:0-638 GCF_001698545.2 Rhinopithecus bieti | reverse complement strand
TTGAGATAGAGTCTTGCTCTGTCACCCAGCCTGGATTGCAATGGCACAATCTCGGCTCACAGCAACCTCTGCCTCCCAGGTTCAAGTGGTTCTCCTGTCTCAGCCTCTTGAGTAGCTGGGATTACAGGCACCCACCACACCCAGCTAATTTTGTGTTTTAGTAGAGATGAGGTTTCACCAGGTTGGCCAGGCTGCTCTTGAACTCCTGACCTCAGTTGATCCACCTGCACTGACCTCCCAAAGTGCTGGAATTACAAGTGTGAGCCAAAGTGCTGGGATTACAGGCGTGAGCCACCACTCCCAGCCAAAGGCATGCCATTTCTTTGGATAGGACACTTAAGATCACAAAATATAAAATCTTTCTAAATTAATAAATATAATAACATTTTGGTGAAAGCCCAAGAGAGTGCTTTTATGATTACACAAAGTGGCATTTAAAGTTTACATAAAAGAAATAACTTCTAAATAATAGCCAAACAGTATTTAATAAATAGAAAGAAAGAATGGCAAGACATTGGCCATGCCAGGATTCAAACTATTCTAAGACTTTTGTAATTGAGCCAGTATGTTATTAGCCAGAAGAGACAATGAGATTAAGAGAACTGAATAGAAAATCCACAAATACATACGGATACATA
>NW_016886740.1:0-1488 GCF_001698545.2 Rhinopithecus bieti | reverse complement strand
TACTTTGCTCTCTACTTACCACCACCACACACATTTTCCTTCTCTTTATCTTTGTCATGTCTCTTAGAATTTTCTTGAGCTCTCCTTGAATCTTTACCCAGCATAGCAGGGACAACACAGTCCTGAGATCATCAAAAGGGGCCCAGATCTGCTTCTGGATCCTCTGGGAGGGCTGCAGGTTGGCACAGCTCCAGAAAGAGAAATGTCAAAGATGCCTAAAGATGCGGGTGTTGAGCCCAGTGTTTGGGTTGAATGTTTCCTGTGGACCAACACTGTGCTAGGAGGTGTATGTCTTTAGCTTGGGGTTGGGGAAGATGGGAGCAGGAGGCAGGAGGTGCAAGAGAAGCAGACCTTGTCTTAGCCTTCATTCACCCTCATTCTCTGTGCTTTTGGTTCCCAGGTGGAGTATGGCCCCTGTGTGGTAGCTAGTGACTGCTGGAGCCTGCTGCTTGAGTTCCTACAGAGTTTTCTAGGCAGCCACACACCAGGGGCTCCTGCAGTGTTTGGGAACAGACATGATGCAGTCTACGGCCCAGCAGATACCATGGTCCAGTACATGGAACTCTTCAACAAGATCCGCAAGCAGCAGCAGGTGCCGGTGGCTGGGATTCGTTAGTGATGAGCAGCTGCCAGCTGAGCTCTGTCACCAGGGGTACTCCACAGGAGAAGCAGGTGCTGACTCTCAGGTTCCCGGACCCCAGAAACCCAGGGTAGACATGGAGTCTACTCTCCTTCTCTGGTTCCCAGCTGTGGCTTTTGTTCTGGGGCTCTGGAGTCCCCTCCCCAACCCCTGACTCTCACACATAGCCCCCCATCAGCTGTTTTACTCCATTCCTTACTGGATTTGGCCTGTCCTCAAGAATGGTAATTATGAAGAATGGAGAAGTTTGGACCCTGCCTCCTTTAGGGGAAAGGTAGGACAGGAATGTCCCTGCCTGGTATTGGTGGGGAAACAGTCTGTATCCCCAACTATTGGGGATTTGTCTCAGGCCCACCGTGAACATGCTGCATTTTATGTTTGGACTGTGCTGTAATAAGAGCCTCTTCCTTTTGTCAGAGGATGTAACTGGGCTTCTATCCTGGAGATGGAGTGGAAGGCACAACTGGTTTGATAGTTACCATTTTCTGACCTGTTTGCTGAAGTGATTTGCGAATTGACTTTCCTAGGATGTTGCCTGAGTCCTTTGAACTCTCCTTCTGACATCTTTCCCTTCTGTTGTGAAATATGTTAAGCCACAGGCCAAACTGCTATAAGATAGAAGTTTGTTTTTTTCTCACCTAATAATAGAGAGGTAATCAGATGGTCTAGGGCAGATTTAACTCTACAAGGTTATCAGGAACTTGGTTTCTTTCTCTCTTATTCAGCCATTCCCAGTATGTTTTCTTACCCACAATATCAAAGAAGACTCATCAGCTCCATATCTGCATTCTCCTGGGGAAAGAAAGAGAGAAAAGATCTGTTTTTTTAAAAAAGATAGACTGAGCATT
>NW_016886739.1:0-1002 GCF_001698545.2 Rhinopithecus bieti | reverse complement strand
GGAAGAGGATGAAGGCAGTGACTTTATAACAGAGAACAGGAATTTGGTGAGCCCGGCATACTGCACACAAGAGTCAAGAGAGGAAATCCCTGGGGAGAAGCTCGAACAGATCCCCTGATGGTCAGCAAGATTCAGAGTGCAACAGGAACAAAGAAAAAACCTTAGGAAAAGAAGTTTTGTTACTGATGCAAGCCCTAAACACCCTTTCAACCCCAGAGGAGAAGCTGGCAGCTCTCTGTAAGAAATATGCTGATCTTCTGGAGGAGAGCAGGAATGTTCAGAAGCAAATGAAGATCCTGCAGAAGAAGCAAGCCCAGATTGTGAAAGAGAAAGTTCACTTGCAGAGTGAACACAGCAAGGCCATCTTGGCAAGAAGCAAGCTAGAGTCTCTTTGCAGAGAACTTCAGCGTCACAATAAGACGTTAAAGGAGGAAAATATGCAGCAGGCACGAGAGGAAGAAGAACGACGTAAAGAAGCAACTGCACATTTCCAGATTACCTTAAATGAAATTCAAGCCCAGCTGGAGCAGCACGACATCCACAACGCCAAACTCCGACAGGAGAACATCGAGCTGGGGAAGAAGCTGAAGAAGCTCATCGAACAGTATGCACTGAGGGAAGAGCACATTGATAAGGTGTTCAAACATAAGGAACTGCAACAACAGCTCGTGGATGCCAAACTGCAGCAAACTACACAACTGATAAAAGAAGCTGATGAAAACATCAGAGAGAGAGAGAGTTTTATTAAAAGAAGCGACAGAATTGAGGCACAAATACGAACAAATGAAACAGCAAGAAGTACAACTAAAACAGCAGCTTTCTCTTTATATGGATAAGTTTGAAGAATTCCAGACTACCATGGCAAAAGCAATGAAGTGTTTACAACCTTCAGACAGGAAATGGAAAAGATGACAAAGAAAATTAAAAAACTGGAAAAGAAACAATAATATGGCGTACCAAATGGGAAAACAATAATAAAGCACTTCTGCAAATGGCTGAAAA
>NW_016886738.1:0-421 GCF_001698545.2 Rhinopithecus bieti | reverse complement strand
TTTCATTTCTTTCATTACATTCCATTTCATCATTTCATCATTTCATTCCATTTCATTCCATTCCATTTCATTATTTCATTTCATTATTTCATCATTTCATTATTTCATCATTTCATTTCATTTGATTTTATCATTTCATTTCATCATTTCATTTCATCATTTCATTCCATTCCATTTCATTTCATTTCTTTCAATCCATTCCATTCCATCATTTCATTTCATCATTTCATCATTTCATTTCATCACTTTCATTACATTCCATTTCATCATTTCATCATTTCATTCCATTTCATTTCATTTCATTCCATTTCTTTCATTCCATTCCATCATTTCATTCCATCATCATTTCATTATTTATTTCATCATTTCATCATTTCATTTCATTTCATTTCATCATTTCATTTCTTTTCATCATTCCATA
>NW_016886737.1:0-215 GCF_001698545.2 Rhinopithecus bieti | reverse complement strand
GAGACCATCCTGGCTAACATGGTGAAACCCCATCTCTACTAAAAAATACAAAAAACTAGCCGGGCGTGGTGGCGGGCGCCTGTAGTCCCAGCTACTCGGGAGGCTGAGGCAGGAGAATGGCGTGAACCTGGGAGGCGGAGCTTGCAGTGAGCTGAGATCCGGCCACTGCACTCCAGCCTGGGCGACAGAGCGAGACTCCGTCTCAAAAAAAAAAA
>NW_016886736.1:0-639 GCF_001698545.2 Rhinopithecus bieti | reverse complement strand
GATGGATTAAAGACTTAAATGTAAGACCTAACACCATAAAAAATCCTAGAAGAAAAAAAACCTAGAAAGAAAAAACCTAGAAGAAAACCTAGGCAATACCATTCAGGACATAGGCACGTGCAAAGACTTCACGACTAAAACACAAAAGCAATGGCAACAAAAGCCAAAATTTACAAATGGGATCTAATTAAACTAAAGAGCTTCTGCATAGCAAAGGAAACTATCATTAGAGTGAACAGGCAACCTTCAGAATGGGAGAAAATCTTTGCAATCTACCCATCTGACAAAGGGCTATTATCCAGAATCTGCAAAGAAGTTAAACAAATTTACAAGAAAAAACAAACGATCCCATCAAAAGGGGCAAAGGATATGAACAGATACTTCTCAAAAGAAGACATTTATGCAGCCAACAGACATGTGAAAAAAATGCTCATCATCACTGGTCATCAGAGAAATGCAAATCAAAACCACAATGAGATGCCATCCCATACCAGTTAGAATGGCGATCACTAAAAGTCAGGAAACAACAGATGTTGGAGAGGATTTGGAGAAATAGGAACGCTTTTACACTGTTGGTGGGAGTGTAAATTAGTTCCATTGTGGAAGACAGTGTGGCCATTCCTCAAGGATCTAGAACTA
>NW_016886735.1:0-466 GCF_001698545.2 Rhinopithecus bieti | reverse complement strand
GACCCTTACTAAACATAAGAGAATCCACACTGGTGAGAAACCCTACAAATGTGAAGAATGTGGAAAAGCCTTTCACTGGTGTTCGCCCTTTGTTAGGCATAAGAAAATTCATACTGGAGAAAACCCTATACATGTGAAGAATGTGGCAGAGCGTTTAACCGGCACTCACATCTCACCAAACATAAGACAATTCACACTGGAAAGAAACCCTACAAATGTAAAGAATGTGAGAAAGCCTTCAACCACTGCTCCCTACTTACTATACATGAGAGAACCCATACGGGAGAGAAACCCTATAAATGTGAAGAATGTGGCAAAGCTTTTAACTCATCAGCAATTCTTACTGAACATAAGGTAATTCATAGTGGAGAGAAACCCTACAAATGTGAAAATGCGACAAGGTCTTTAAGAGGTTATCATACCTTACTAAACACAAGAGAATTCACACTGGAGAGAAACCCTACAA
>NW_016886734.1:0-408 GCF_001698545.2 Rhinopithecus bieti | reverse complement strand
ACCCAGGCTGGAGTGCAGTGGTGCGATCATAGCTCACTGCAACCTCAACTTCCTGGGATCAAGCAATCTTCCCACCTCAGCCTCCTGAGGAGCTAGGATCACAGGTGTGTGCCACTATGCCCAGCTTTTCTTTTTTTTTTTTTTTTTTTCAGAGACAGCGTCTTGCCATGTTGCCCAGGCTGGATTTGAACTCCTGAACTCAAGCCTCCTGCCTTGGCATCCCAAAGTGCTGGGATTACTGGCATGAGCCACCACCACACTCAGCCCAAAGTTACTTTTCTTGTAAAGGTTTAAGCAGAGAGGACGTCCTTATCATGCTGGCTAAAACTGACCTGGTGGGAGATTTGGCTATCCTATCTCTTTCTCTCTCCTGATTTTGTAGAAGGTCAGATAAACAACTTAGTTTAT
>NW_016886733.1:0-293 GCF_001698545.2 Rhinopithecus bieti | reverse complement strand
GGTGTGAGGACCACTTGAAGGCTGTCACATTGTTCATATTTCTATGGTTTCTCCCCAGTATGAATTATCTCATGTCTACTAAAGCTTGAGGGTGAAATAAAGATTTTGCCACATTTATCACACTTGTATGGTTTGTTCTCTCCAGAATGAATTTTCTTATGTGAAAAAAGGGTTGCAGAATGGTTAAAAGCTTCACCACATTCTCTACATCTATAGGGTATTCTTCACATATGTAGGGTTTCTTTCCAGTACAAAATTTCTTATGTGTAGTAAGGATTGAAAACTGGTAAAAA
>NW_016886732.1:0-407 GCF_001698545.2 Rhinopithecus bieti | reverse complement strand
TACAACTAAGCTTAGAAAACATACAGTAGGCTGGGCATGGTGGCTCATGCCTGAATCCGAGAACTTTGAGAGGCCAAGGCGGGTGGATCACTTGAGATCAGGAGAGATCAGGAGTTCAAGACCAGCCTGGTCAACATGGTGAAATCCTGTCTCAACTAAAACACACAAAAAAATTACCCAGGTGTGGTGGCAGGCACCTGTAGTCCCAGCAACTTGGGAGGCTGAGGCAGGATACGCTTGAACCTGGGAGGTGGAGATTGCGGTGAGGCAAGATCATGTCACTGCACTCCAGTATGGGCAACAGAGTAAGACTCCAACTCAAAAAAAAAAAAAAAAAAAAAAAAAAAAAAAAAAAAAAAAAAAAAAAAAAAAAGAAAAGGTACAGTAAAATATGATATAAAAAATTT
>NW_016886731.1:0-407 GCF_001698545.2 Rhinopithecus bieti | reverse complement strand
TGCAACTGGCCCAGTGTCGCCGGTTAATAAATGTCAAATATGGGATGAGATTTCAGTTCAAATCGTTCTGGTGCCTCAGTCATCTTCTGCCTAGTTAGGCCTCACCACAGGTACCTCATCATAAAGAAGTAGAAATCATAGGCCAGTCAGTTTAATTCTCTATTAAAGGGTTGGTGAGAAACAGGGTTCAAATTGTAAGTTTGCATATAGAATACAGGTGTGTCTTTAAGGGGACTCTTTTAAAACAGATCAATTTAGGGCATGGTTAGAGTCTGGATAAGGCCTCATTTGCATACAAAAGGATTTTCTACACCTGTCCTTAGAAACCAACTTCTCTGATACATTTAAAACATGATGCAGTTTTTTAAAATTTGATTTTCTATGCACTCCCTTCCTCAACTCCACTT
>NW_016886730.1:0-408 GCF_001698545.2 Rhinopithecus bieti | reverse complement strand
GTCAAAAAAAAATTTAGATAGCTATTGCTACAACCATATGCTTTTATAGCTAGACATTAAAATTATGACAGCATGAGTTCATACATTCGATTACTTTTCCTCCCTTTCTCTTGTTTTTTTTTTTGAGACAGAGTCTCGCTCTGTTGCCCAGGCTGGAGTGCAGTGGCATGATCTCATCTCACTGCAACCTCCACCTCCTGGGTTCAAGCAATTCTCCCACCTCAGCCTCCCGAGTAGCTGGGACTACAGGTGCTCACCACCATGCCTGGCTAATTTTGTTTTTTTATTTTAGTAGGGACGGCATTTCACTGTGTTAGCCAGGATGGTCTTGATCTTCTGACCTCATTATCCGCCCGCCTCAGCCTCCCAAAGTGCTGTGATTACAGGCGTGAGCCACCACGCCCGGCC
>NW_016886729.1:0-408 GCF_001698545.2 Rhinopithecus bieti | reverse complement strand
TTGGGCAGTATAGCCATTTTCATGATATTGATTCTATCTATGAGCATGAAATGTGTTTTCATTTGTTTGTATCTTCTCTTATTTCCTTGAGCAGTGGTTTGTAGTTCTCCTTGGGAGGTCCTTCACATCCCTTGTAAGTTGTATTTTATGTATTTTATTCTCTTTGTCACAATTGTGAATGAGAATTCACTCATGATTTGGCTCTCTGTCTATTATTGGTGTATAGGAAAGCTTGTGATTTTGCACATTGATTTTGTATCTTGAGACTTTGCTAAAGTTGCTTATCAGCTTAAGGAGATTTTAAGCTGAGACAATGGGGTTTTCTAAATATACAATCATGTCATCTGCAAACAGAGACAATTTTACTTCCTTTCTTCCTATTTGAATACCCTTTATTTCTTTCCCTTG
>NW_016886728.1:0-419 GCF_001698545.2 Rhinopithecus bieti | reverse complement strand
TAATCCCAGCACTTTGGGAGGCTGAGGTAGGTGGATCATCTGAGGTTGGGGTTCAAGACCAGCCTGACCAAAATGGAGAAACTCCGTCTCTACTGAAAAAAAAGTACAAAATCAGCCAGGCATGGTGGCATATGCCTGTAATCCCAGCTACTAGGGAGGCTGAGGCAGGAGAATTGCTTGAACCTGGCAGGTGGAGGCTGCAGTGAGCCGAGACTGCGCCATTGCACTCCAGCCTGTGCAACTGCACTCCAGCCTGTGCAATAAGAGCAAAACTCCACCTCAAAAAAAAAAAAAAAAAAAAAAAAGAAAAAAAAAAAGACCAGGCGCAGTGGCTCACACCTGTAATCCCAGCACTTTGGGAGGCTGAGGTAGGTGGATCATCTGAGGTTGGGGTTCAAGACCAGCCTGACCAAAATGGA
>NW_016886727.1:0-416 GCF_001698545.2 Rhinopithecus bieti | reverse complement strand
TTCATTATGAAGAAAAGCCTTGGCTAGGTGCTGGCTTGTCTTTCAAACGCTAACACTTGCTGATCTCACTTTTAACACAAAACCCACTGGCTCAGATCTGTCAGTGGGCAACCGAGCTCTGGTTGAAATGTAGTAACATGAGCCGGGCATGGTGGCTCACACCTGTAATCCCAGCACTTTGGGAGGCCGAGTTGGGCAGATCACCTGAGGTCAGGAGTTTGAGTCCAGCCTGACCAACATGGTGAAACCCTGTCTCCACTAAAATACAAAATTAGCTGGACGTGGTGGTGGGTGCCAGAAATCCCAGCTACTCCAGAGGCTGAGGTGTGAGAGTCGCTTGAACCTGGGGTGGAGGTGTGGGGGGGCTGGAGTTTCCCCATTCACCAGTAGGGTGGGGAAAATGCCAAACCCTGTCC
>NW_016886726.1:0-865 GCF_001698545.2 Rhinopithecus bieti | reverse complement strand
ACAGTAGTTCCAAGTGGCCAGAGAGTGGCACTTTCCATTTGTCTACCCTACAAGATCTAGATAATTTTGTCGAAAATGGGCAAATTGTCTGAGGTGCCTGACGCCAAGGAATTCTTTTACACATTGGTCCCTCCCTAGTCTCTGCTTCCAGTGTGACTCGTCTTCTTTCTCTCTGGTCTGTTCCTTCAGTCTCCACCCCAAGCTCTGAGTCCTTTGAATCCTTCTTTTCTACAGACTCATCTGACCTCTCCCTTCTCCCTAGAGCTGCTCCTCGCCAGGCTGAGCCAGGTCCCTCTGCTCCCCACCCTGTAACCCTTCTATTACCTCCCCTCCCCACACCTGGTATGGTTTACAGTTTCGTTCTGTGACTAGCTCTCCCCACCTGCCCAACAATTTCCTCTTAGAAAGATGGCTGGAGCTGAAGGCATAGCTAAGGTTAATGCTCCTTTTCTTTATCTGACCTCTCCCAAATCAGTTAGTGTTTAGGCTCTTTTCATCGAATATGAAAACCCATCCCAGTCCATGGCCCGTTTGGCAACAACCCATAGACTCTTTACCACCCTGGACCCAGAGGGGCCAGAAGGCTGTCTTATTCTCAATATGCATTTTATTACCCAACCTGCTCCTGACATTAAAAAAAGCTCCAAAATTAGATTCTGGACCTCAAATCCCACAACAGGACTTAATTAACTTCACCTTCAAGGTGTGCAATAGTAGAGAAGAGTTGCAATTACTCGCCTCTTCTGTGAGAGAAACCCCAGCCGTATCTCCAGCACACAAAACTTCAAAACACCTAAGCCACAGCGGTCAGGCATTCCTTCAGGACCTCCTCCCCAGGATCTTGCTTTAAGTGCCAGAAATCTAG
>NW_016886725.1:0-867 GCF_001698545.2 Rhinopithecus bieti | reverse complement strand
TTAGCCATACATAGGATTTCTAGTTTCTCAACACCTATTCTTTTCTTTATTTTAGTTTCTTTTCTCCTTTGTTCCTTCCCTTTCTCCTTCCTTCTGTCCCTCCCCCCTCTTTTCTTCTCTATTTCCATTCAACCTCTCACCCTCCCTCCTTCTCACTCCCCTTTCCTTCCCTTTCCCCTTCCTTCTTTTCTTCTTTCACTTTTCCTTCCATTCCTCCTTCTTTCCCTCCATTCCTCCATTTTTTCCTTTTCTTGTGAAATTTTCCTAAATATAAAATAACCCTGTGTGATTGTGCTATAAGTAAGCATTTTCTGAATCTATATGCCAAAAGTATAATGCCATGGTATATAAGAAACAAGTAAACAACAGGAAGTTATTAACAGAGTCTGAATGAAAATGCCTGCTATAATTCTACTGCCAAGACAGTGACTTTTAACTCAATTCCTTTGACGCAGTATTTTCAGAACACCTCATCAAGTATTACACATTTATTGTAAAAGTTTAAATAGCCACAATCACTTTGGAAATCATATTATCATTATCTAGTATGGTTAAAGTCCATACAATGTATCATCCAACCAACCCATTCCTAATCATCCACTCTGGGGCTTTCTTACCTATGTGCACAGGAGACATGCACATTAATGTATATGGCAAAAGTGGAATCAGCCACATATACATCAATAAGAAAGTAATGAAATTGTGGTATAACCATAAAATGTAAACCTTCAGCAGTAAAATGAGTGAATGACAGTCTCCCACACCACAAATGACTCCTATATGTAATGTGCATAATGAGAAAATAAATGCAGTAGGAATTTGCTTTACAGGAAGCTTAAAACCAGCAAAACTAACTGATACTTGGTT
>NW_016886724.1:0-293 GCF_001698545.2 Rhinopithecus bieti | reverse complement strand
CAAACTCGGCCGGGCGCGGTGGCTCAAGCCTGTAATCCCAGCACTTTGGGAGGCCGAGACGGGCGGATCACGAGGTCAGGAGATCGAGACCATCCTGGCTAACACTGTGAAACCCCGTCTCTACTAAAAAAAATACAAAAAAACTAGCCGGGCGAGATGGCGGGCGCCTGTAGTCCCAGCTACTCGGGAGGCTGAGGCAGGAGAATGGCGTGAACCTAGGGAGGCGGAGCTTGCAGTGAGCTGAGCTCCCGCCACTCCCCTCCCCCCCGGGCGACAGAGCGAGACTCCGTCTC
>NW_016886723.1:0-289 GCF_001698545.2 Rhinopithecus bieti | reverse complement strand
ATATAAAAATATATCATAGTATATACTAGAAAACTCATGATCTGAGTAATGGCTCTGAGTCGTCAGATTAGGTTATGTTCAGATTGCTGTTTTAAAAGACTCACTAGACTCCATGAGACAATGCTGAAATCAAAATACTTTTGTTACTTCACAATTAATCTAAAATTCAGTGAAGTAGAATATAGTCCCAAATGAAATGATGTTTGTGAATTTTCCTGAAATTTTGTGAAATGTCACTGACAAATTTGGGGGGACGAATTTGTGTTTTCATTTATACTCTTAAACTGTG
>NW_016886722.1:0-293 GCF_001698545.2 Rhinopithecus bieti | reverse complement strand
ATCACCACTGTTAATGTGTGAAAGGAAAGTTAGTAACTATATTAGTTTATTTCCTTTTACTCTTTTCTCTATGTACTTCCATGCATATACTTTTATATTTCTTAATGAGGTCATAGTACCATTGAGCACATATTTCAAATGACATCCTAAAAGATGAAAACTTTTTCTGTTTCTCCTCTGGAAAAAAGTGAGATGAAAGTTTTGTCTTGTATTTATTTTAGCTAATATGACCAGATAAATCTTAAATCAAAGGCAGTCATGTAAATACTAGTGTAATCCTTGTTTCAGTAAAG
>NW_016886721.1:0-416 GCF_001698545.2 Rhinopithecus bieti | reverse complement strand
GTAACAGAGGACCAATACCTTGGAAAAGATTGTTCTTCTTTGATAAAAAATGTATAGCTTTGTTTGAGAATGCTGGACCTTGCTCCAGTCTAGTATCAGCTGCTCCTGTTATTAGTGCTATACTCCAATGAATTTGAGTGACAATCTAGTTTTGCCAGTGCTCATGTTTACTTAATTCTAAGATGTATGAAGAATATCATAATCTATTTTATAAATTGACACTATTAGTGATTTACAGTGACTTCTTTTAAATCTGGATAGATTGCACAGAAATTATGTCATTTTATGTAATAAGGCATAGGGTTTCTTTTGTTTTTTGTTTTTTGTTTTTGCTAATGGAAAACTACCAACAAAAGCAAACAGCAAACAGCAAAAGGAAAAGTGCTCATTTTGAAATAGGACACCAAATAGGGAAC
>NW_016886720.1:0-421 GCF_001698545.2 Rhinopithecus bieti | reverse complement strand
CGCAGGAGAATTCCTTGAACCCAGGAGGCAGAGGTTGCAGTGAGCGGAGATCACGCCACTACACTCTAGGCTGGGTAACAGAGCAAGACTCTGTCTTAAAAAAAAAAAAAAGGCCAGGCGCGGTGGCTCAAGCCTGTAATCCCAGCACTTTCGGAGGCTGAGACGGGCGGATCATGAGGTCAGGAGATCGAGACCATCCTGGCTAGCACTGTGAAACCCCGTCTCTACTAAAAACACAAAAAACTAGCCGGGCGAGGTGATGGGCGCCTGTAGTCCCAGCTACTCGAGAGGCTGAGACAGGAGAATGGCGTAAACCCGGGAGGCGGAGCTTGCAGTGAGCTGAGATCTGGCCACTGCACTCCAGCCTGGGCCACAGAGCGAGACTCCGTCTCAAAAAAAAAAAAAAAAAAAAAAAAAAAAA
>NW_016886719.1:0-542 GCF_001698545.2 Rhinopithecus bieti | reverse complement strand
GGAGAAAGAAATATCCCAAGGTAAAATCCAGAAGGAAGCTTTCTGTGAAACTGCTCTGTGTCGTCTTAATTCCTCTAGCTCTATTAAGTCTCTCTTTTCATTGAGAAGTTTTCTAACCCTGTGTATTATTAGCGTGTGATGGGACATTTGGAAGCACTTTGAGGCTTACGGTGAAAAGGTAATATCTCTCTTCTTGTACAGCGTCGGGGAAACCATTTTGGAGAAACAGGTACCAAGTGCTATTCGGGGCATGTTGATGCCAATGGTGAAAGGGGAAATAGCCTCACACAAAACTGGAAAGAAGCTTTCTAGGAAACTACTCTGTGATATGTGTAATCATCTCAAATAGATAAAGGTTTCTTTACATTACGCAGCTTGGAAACTGTCTAGGACAGATTCACGAAGGGACCTTCGGCAGCACATTCAGGACTATGATGTAAAAGGAAATATGTTCAGATAAAACTGGAAAGAAGCTTTTGGTGAATCTACTTCTTGCTGTGTTTATTCATCTCACACAGGTGAAGCTTTCTTTACATTACGCA
>NW_016886718.1:0-287 GCF_001698545.2 Rhinopithecus bieti | reverse complement strand
TAAGAAAATTTAAATGAAATGCCAGAGACCACTTGTGTATATATTTTCCATTTATGATAATCTATCATTATTTATATTTTAAATGATGGAATAGCCATGTCTTTATAATTAGTAGCAGCAAATTTTGTTGACCTAGGCTTATTTTATATGTGTTTCAAGCAAAATAACATCACAAACAATGAAGTCTGATTTTGTTAGGTTTTCAGGAGCAAAATTATCTACACTTTTAACAAATCAACTCAGACCTTCAGTGAGCATGTTTCAGTGGCACAAACGTGCTGGAGACC
>NW_016886717.1:0-289 GCF_001698545.2 Rhinopithecus bieti | reverse complement strand
CTAGGCCATAAAATCATTCAACTTGTTACCTATATTGCACAGTACAGAGTAATTGTATTATAATAAATCATATGTATAAAGATAAAGATAAAATGATAATGCTTCTATATCAAAACATATGTGAATATCTTCATGATTTGGGGTAAAGAATGACATAATCCTGCAACAAAACACTACTATTTTAAAGTGATAAATTAGACTTCCTTAAATTTAAGAACTTCTGTTCATCGAGTGATAATATTAAGAGAATGAAAATGTCAGCCAAGGCTGGTAAACAGTAGTTCAATAA
>NW_016886716.1:0-642 GCF_001698545.2 Rhinopithecus bieti | reverse complement strand
TACCCCGAGTCAGAAAACTAAAATATCTCTTAGTCTGGGTAGACACTTTGACTGGATGGGTAGAGGTCTTTCCCACAGGGTCTGAGAAGGCCACGGCAGTCATTTCTTCCCTTCTGTCAGACCTAATGCCTCAGTTTGGCCTTCCCACCACTATACAGTCTGATATCAGACCAGCCTTTAATAGTCAAATCACCCAAGCAGTTTCTCAGGCTCTTGGTATTCAGTGAAACCTTTATATCCTTTACCGTCCTCAATCTTCAGGAAAGGCAGAACGGACTAATGGTCTTTTAAAACACACCTCACCAAGCTCAGCCACCAACTTAAAAGGACTAGACAATACTTTTACCACTTTCCCTTCTCAAAATTCAGGCCTGTCCTCGGAATGCTACAGGTTCCAGCCCATGTGAGCTCCTGTGTGGACACTCCTTTTATTAGGTCCCAGTCTCATTCCAGACACCAGACCAACTAGACTGCACCCCAAATAACTTGTAACCCCTACTATCTTCTGTCTAGTCATACTCCTATTCACTGTTCTCAAATACTCATAAATGCCCTACTGGTGTTTACACTGCTAGTTTACACTGTTTCTCCAAGCCATCACAGCTGATATCTCCCGGTGCTATCCCAAACCGCTACTCTAAA
>NW_016886715.1:0-642 GCF_001698545.2 Rhinopithecus bieti | reverse complement strand
AGTTTTGCTCCTGTTGCCCAAGCTGGAGTGCAATGGCGCGATCTCGGCTCACTGCAACCTCCGCCTCCCGGGTTCAAGTGATTCTCCTGCCTCAGCCTCCTGAGTAGCTGGGATTACAGGCACCTACCACCACGCCCAGATAATTTTGTATTTTAGTAGAGACGAGGTTTCACCATGTTGGTCAGGCTGGTCTTGAATCTCTGACCTCAGGTGATCCACCCGCCTCAGCCTCCCAAAGTGCTGGGATTACAGGCGTGAACCACAGTGCCTGGCCTCTTTTTTCTTTTAAAATTTTATTTATTTATTTATTTTAGAGAGGGTCTCACTCTGTCGCCCAGGCTGAGGGCAGTGGCATAATCACGGCTCACTGCAGCCTCGACCTCCCAGGCTCAAGTGATCCTACCATCTCAGCCTCTCAAGTAGCTGAGACTACAGGTGGGTGCCACCATGCCCGGCTAATTTTTTGATTTTTTTGTACAGATGAGGTCTTACTATGTTGCCTCGGCTGGTCTCCTGGGCTTAAGTGATCTGCCTGTCTTGGCCTCTCAAAGCGCTGGGATTACTGCGCCCGGCCTCCCAAAGCGCTGGGATTATAGGTGTGAGCCACGGTGCCCAGCCTCCCAAAGCGCTGGGATTACAGGC
>NW_016886714.1:0-2274 GCF_001698545.2 Rhinopithecus bieti | reverse complement strand
GAAGGAGTGGAAAGTAGTAAGGACAATTGCACCTAATTGCACCTAATTACCAACTCCGAATTGTTACAAGAAGATTCATTCATTTTCAGATTTTCTAACAGCAACTTCTCAGTGCATAGCAATGCTATAGTGAATCATACTTGAAGACAAAGTCTCAGTTTCAGGAGTTCACAGGGTGGAAGAGATGAGTTCGTAGACAATTTGGTCATCTCGAAGACAATTTACATGGGGTATACATGCAGGATCTCCTTGTCTCTAAATAATATTTTCATTTTAACCTCATGTGTTACTCTTCCCTTCCACCCAACAGTGTGGGTTCTAACTTCTCTTCAGAATAAGGAAAATCTCCCAGTTTCATTTGTTCATAACACTCTGCATTTTAAAGTGTCGCTCACAACTGCAACTATTTAAATATTTGCATAACTGTTTATTTTAAATGACCCATCCTCGTTGTTTGTGAATTCCACAGTACATAAATGCTCATAGCTGACTTCTCCATTGCTGTGTCTCTATGACACAGGAGTTAAGAAGAAATTACTTAGGCAGATAGTGAGGGTATAGAAGTCCTCGGTAAAGTTTTATTTTAATGAAAAGCAGCCCCAAATCATTTTCCTTTCTAACAAAGAGCAGCCTGTAAAATGAGCTGCTGACAAAGATGCTGGCAGTTATGCTAATCATGTTCAAGATGGTGGCTCTAACGTCCCTTCTCTTTGTCAGTCATGTATACAGTAAGGAGCAGACAAGATGGTGCCGGCCAAGGGGAAAGTTCATTTGCATAATAATCTGTCCAGAATTGGTGGGTTCTTGGTCTTGCTTACTTTAAGAATGAAGCCTCGGACCCTCACGGTGAGTGATACAGTTCTTAAAGATGGTGTGTCCAGAGTTTGTTCCTTCAGATGTTCAGATGTGTCCGGAGTTTCTTCCTTCTGGTGGGTTTGTGGTCTCGCTGACTTCAGGAGTGAAGCTGCAGACATTCACGGTGAGTGTTACAGCTCTTAAAGGCGGCACACCTGGAGTTGTTTGTTCCTTCTGGTGGGTTCCTGGTCTCGCTGGCCTCAGGAGTGAAGCTGCCAACCTTTGCGGTGAGTGTCACAGTTCATAGAGGTGGCGCATCCGGAGTTGTTCGTTCCTCCTGTCTGGAGTTGTTCGTCCCTCCTGGTGGGTTTGTGGTCTCGCTGGCTTCAGGAGTGAAGCTGCAGACCTTCACAGTGAGGATTACAGCTCATAAAGGCAGCCCGGACCCAAAGAGTGAGCAGCAGCAAGATTTATTGCGAAGAGCGAAAGAACAAAGCTTACACAGCATGGAAAGGGACCCAAGCAGGTTGCTGCTGCTGGCTTGGGTGGCCTGCTTTTATTCCCTTATCTGGCCCCACCCACATCCTGCTGATTGGTCCATTTTACAGAGCACTGATTGGTCCATTTTACAGAAAGCTGATTGTTCCGTTTTACAGACTGCTGATTGGTGCGTTTGCAAACCTTTAGCTAGACACAAAAGTTCTCCAAGTCCCCACCCATCTCAGAAGCCCAGCCAGCTTCACCTCTCACTAGCACTCACCATGGGACTTTGCGGCACCTAGCCCACACACTCTGGCAGCCTAGAGGGAGCTCATTCCCTGATCAAGCCCAGCAGATGCTGGCCGGCCATGCTGAGTGAAGGGCCCGCCAAGCCTGCACCCAACTGGAACCCACACCAACGCCTCTCCCTCCACACCTAACTGCAAGCAGAGGGAGCCAGCTCTGGCCTTGGCCAGCCCCAGAGAGGGGCTCCCACAGCGCAGCAGCAGGCTGAAGGGCTCCTTGAGTGTGGCCAGAGCAGATGCCGAGGCCGAGGAGGTGCCGAGAGCAAGCGAGGGGTGCTAGCACGTTGTCACCTCTCAATCCCCCCTCTAAACAGGACACCCCAACTGCTGTTGGGAATTTGGCTGATGACCGCTCTAGCTACTTCCTGCTGGATAGGGGCAAAGAAGGAGCCCTGCAGTTGTAGTGTCCTCTAGAGGGGAACTCTTTAGGCCAGCAAAAGGGCCAGCAGGATGGTCCAGGGGTCCTCAGTAGAAGTTGTTAGTTGAGCTCATTTGGGGTTCCATTTGTAAGACCATCTGTAGCTTGATGACCTCAATTCTGGAGGAAACAAATTTGACAAGAAGGTTAAAATACAGGGTCCAAAGGCGAGTGATAGCAAGATGGCCACCACGGGACCTAGAAAGGGGAGAAGCCATGTTGCCCAACTCCAGAGGTTGGTATAAGAGTTTGAAAGGCATTGTCTGATTTCAGAAG
>NW_016886713.1:0-999 GCF_001698545.2 Rhinopithecus bieti | reverse complement strand
TGAGACAATGGGGTTTTCTAAATATATGGTCATGTTATCTGCAAACAGAGACAATTCGACTTCCTCTTTTCCTCACTGAATACGTTTATTTCTTTTCTTGCCTGATTGCCCTGGCCAAAACTTCCAACACTATGTAGAATAGGAGTGGTGAGAGAGGGCATTGTCTTGTGCTGTTTTCAAAGGGAATGTTTCCAGTTTTGCCCATTCAGTATGATATTGGTCGTGGACTTGTCATAAATAAGTCTTATTATTTTGAGATACATTTCATGAATACCTAGTTTATTGAGAGTTTTAGCATGAAGGGCTGTTGAATTTTGTCAAAGGCTTTTCTGCATCTATTGAGATAATCATGTGGTTTTGTTGTTGGTTTTGTTTATGTGATGGATTATGCTTTTGATTTGTGCATGTTGAATCAACCTTGCATCCCAGGGATGAAGCTGACTTGATCGTGGTGGATAAGCTTTTGATGTGCTGCTGGTTTTGGTTTGACAGCATTTTATTGAGGATATTCACATTGTTGTTCATCAGGGATATTGGTCTAAAATTCTCTTTTTTGTTGTGTCTCTGTCAGGCTTTGACATCAGGATATTGCTGGCCTCTTAAAATGAGTTAGGGAGGATTTCCTCTTTTCTATTCATTGGAATAGTTTCAGAAGAAATGGTAGCAGCTCCTCTTTGTACCTCAGTAGAATTAGGCTGTGAATCTGTCTGGTCCTGGACTTTTTTTGGTTGGTAGGCTATTAATTATTGCCTCAATTTCAGAAGCTTCTATTATCTATTTAGAGATTCAACTTCTTCCTGGTTTAGTCTTGGGAGGGTGTATGTGTCCAGAAATTGATCCATTTCTTTTAGGCGTTTCTAGTTTATTTGCATAGAGGTGTTTACAGTATTCTCTGATAGTAGTTTGTATTTCTTTGGAATAGGTGGTAATATCCCTTTTATTGTTTTTTATTGTATCTATTTGATTCTTCTCTTTTTTCTTCTTTATTAGTCTTGCTAG
>NW_016886712.1:0-532 GCF_001698545.2 Rhinopithecus bieti | reverse complement strand
CTTCCAAAATAGATCCTTCCCCAGAAGAATTTCATAAGACTTCAAAGAGTAGTGTCTTATCAAAGCTTTGCAGGTTAACATTTAAAAAATTACAACTGCTGTTTCAGGGAGTTGCAAAATGGGGGGGCAGGGGAAGAGACTACGGGACACCCCATATGCAGTTGAATCTAGCATTATTAACTTTGAATTTTTTGAGCCTGCCTAAAGGCCAGATGTTATGAGCAGCTGAACAACATCTACAGAAACCAGCTGCAAAGACAGAAGCAGAACAACTGGTTTGGTGGAGAGATCCGATAACAAAAGTTGGGAAATAGGTAAAATAATAACTTGGGGTAGAGGTTATGCTTGTGTTTCTCCAGGACCAAATCAACAGTCAGTTTGGTTACCAACAAGACACCTGAAACCTTATCATGAGTCAGATGCCCAGGAAGAGATTCCAGGAGGATCCTGAGGACCTCCCAGTTGCAGTCATGTCGAGACTGATGCTGAGGAGGACCTCAACTGTCATGAGCAACACCTGTCAAACACAGTT
>NW_016886711.1:0-643 GCF_001698545.2 Rhinopithecus bieti | reverse complement strand
TATTTAATAACTAAATCCATCAAACTATAGGCCTACTAAAACGATTTCATTTTCCTTTCTGGTTAATCTAAAGTGCTTAATCTTAAATGTTAACTGTCAAAATAATAGACCTTTTTTCCCTCCATAAGAATAACTTGAATTTCTTACATATTTCCTGTCAATCATTCTATCTAAACTGGGTGTGCATAAATTGTTCCACCACTGTGACTCTCTCTTAACTTAAGTTTGTATGTTTGGACAGTGTTACTCACTTCTACTGTGAAAAGGAAATAAGATAATATTCTGAAATGGATTTATCTTTCTATGCTTATAGTCAGAATATATGTTTAGTGAGGGGAAGATCTGTTACACAGTCAAATAATGAACAACTGTAAAGGTAACTGTTTGAGAAAACAGAATATTATGGAATACATTAATGTGTTAGGGATACAAGTAAAATACCACAGAATTTATGAATCAGTGTTACACATACTTCTTCCTTAGGTGATTTTTTTGCTACTCAGGCCATTTCTTTTTGTTTTCAAATATTGGTAAAAGTTTCCCTTTTTTTTTTTTTTTTTTGAGCAAAACGTTTAATAGGCAAGAAAGGAGAAAGGAAGAAGAAAACAGCTCCCTCATACAGAGACAGAGGGAGGGGAATTCG
>NW_016886710.1:0-1121 GCF_001698545.2 Rhinopithecus bieti | reverse complement strand
ACATAAATTCATCTTTTTTATGGCTGCAGAGTATTCCATGGTGTATATGTGCCACATTTTCTTTATCCAGTCTATCATTGATTGGCATTTTGGTTCCAAGTCTTTGCTATTGTGAATAGTGCTGCAGTAAACATACGTGTGCGTGTGTCTTTATAGTAGAATGATTTATAATCCTTTGGGTATATATGCAGTAATGGGATTTCTGGGTTAAATGGTATTTCTGGTTCTAGATCCTTGAGGAATCCACACCCAGTCTTCCACAATGGTTAAACTAATTTACACTCCCACCAACAGTGTAAAAGAGTTCCTATTTCTTCACATCCTCTCCAGCATCTGTTATTTTCTCACTTTTAAAGATTGCTATTCTAACTGACGTGAGATGATATCTCATTGTGGTTTTAATTTGCATTTCTCTAATGACCAGTGATGCTGAGCTTTTTTTTCAAGTTTGTTGGCCACATAAAAGTCTTCTTTTGAGAAGTGTCTGTTCATATCCTTTGCCCACTTTTGATGGGGTTTTTTTTTTCTCGTAAATTTATTTAAGTTCCTTGTAGATTCTGGATGTTAGCCCTTAGTCAGATGGATAGATTGCAAAATTTTCTCCCATTCTGTAAGTTGTCTGTTCACTCTGATGACAGTTTGTTTTGCTGTGCAGAAGCTCTTTAGTTTAATCAGATCCCATTTGTCCATTTTGGCTTTTGTTTCCATTGCTTTTGGTGTTTTAGTCACGAAGTCTCCTCATGCCTATGTCCTGAATGGCATTGCCTAGGTTTTCTTCTAGGATTTTGTGGTTTTAGATCTTACGTTTAACTCTTTCATTTACCATGAGTTAATTTTGTATAAGATGTAAGGAAGGCGTCCAGTTTCACTTTAGCTAGCCAGTTTCAGCATATGGCTAGCCAGTTTCAGCATATGGCTAGCAAGTTTTCCAAACACTATTTATTAAATAGGGAATCCTTTCCCCATTGCCTGTTTTGTCAGGTTTGTCAAAGATCAGATGGTTGTAGAGGTGGGGCATTATTTCTGAGGCCTCTGCTCTGTTCCGTTGGTCTATATATCTGTTTTGGCACCAGTACCATGCTGTTTTGGTTACTGTAGCCTTGTAGTATAGTTTGAAGTCT
>NW_016886709.1:0-408 GCF_001698545.2 Rhinopithecus bieti | reverse complement strand
GAAAAGATAGTATATGGCAACTGGAGGCAAGTGTGAGGCAAGGAATTGTCTTAAATAGAAAATTGGGGAGAAGCATTCTGCGCAACTCTTTTGTGATATTTGTGCTCCTCTCATAGAGTTAAATCATTCTTTGGATCGAGCAGTTTGAATTCACTGTTTCTGTGCAATCTGAGAATGGACGTTCTTTAGAATATCCTGAAAACAAATAAACTCAGAGAGAAACCAGAAGGAAGCTTTCTGTGAAACTGCTCTATGTCACGTGAATTCCACTCACACAGTTACCCTTGTCTTTTCAGAGAGCAGTATCATAACACTGTTTTGTTGAGTCTCTGAAGGGATATTCTGGAGGGCTTTGAGGCTTACGGTGAGAAAGGAAACGTCTTCAGATAGAAACTGGAGGGAAGCTTT
>NW_016886708.1:0-528 GCF_001698545.2 Rhinopithecus bieti | reverse complement strand
AAAAGAGTGATATTGAACTTCTCAATAAAAGCAATGGTGTAACTCTGTGAGATGAATATACGCACACCACAAAGCATTTTCTCAGAAGGCTTCTCTCCTGTTTTATCAGAGGGTATTTCATATTTCACCATGGGATTCAATGCTATCCAAAATATCACTTCTGAGATTCCATCACAACAGGGCTAGCAAATTCCTCCATGAAAGAGTGGTGTAACTTTGTGAGATGAATTCACACATCACAAATAAGTTTCTCAGAAAGTTTCTTTCTTGTTTTATCTGAGGATATTTCAGGCCTCTATGCACTACCGTATATCTCATTGTAGATTCTGTGAAAAGAGACTAAGCAAACTTCTCAATGAATGCAAAGTTTTAACTCTCTGAGATGAATTCACACAACCCAAAGCAGTTTCTGAGAAGGTTTCTCTTCAGTTTTATCTGAGGATATTTCATTACTCACCATGGGATTCAATGCTGTCTAAAATATCACTTCTGAGATTCCACAAAACAGTGCTGTCAAAACATCCATGG
>NW_016886707.1:0-1193 GCF_001698545.2 Rhinopithecus bieti | reverse complement strand
GTTGGATACTGCCCATCCTGACACAGTTTACCCCATACCTGGGCCAGATGGGGAATCTTCAGAAGCTCGATCTCTCCCACGTGGATGTCTCTCGCTACGTTTCCACAAAGCAGAAGGAGTTTGTTACCCAGTTCACCTCTCAGTTCCTCAAGCTGCGCTACCTCCAAAAGCTTCATATGAACTCTGTTTCTTTCCTCAAAGGCCACCTGGACCAGCTGCTCAGGTGAGAGAGGGTGGTGAACTTTCTCTGCAGACCACAGCAGAGCCTATGTTACAATAAACGCTAGTGGGCATCTACTGTGAGCCAGCCCATGAGGATGTAACAGTGAAGGGGACACTAGAATGTCCACGTATTGTCCCGTTGGTGGCTCTGTCCTGAAATGGGTATCATGCAACCTTCCCAATAAAGGCAGAGGTGTCAGCTGGGGTAGATGCTATAGAGAGGCTGCCATGCTAGGAAGCCAGTTACTGGAGGGTTCAGATCTAGTGAGGGTGCCTTTCCGAATTCTTCCTGAGGATGTGTGTCTAAGTTAAGATGATGAAAATAGGCCAGGGATGGTGGCTCATGCCTGTAATTCTAGCACTTTGGGAGTCTGAGGCAAGAGGATAACTTGAGCCTAGGAGTTTAAGACCAGTCTGGGTAACATATCAAGACCCCTGTCAGGAATGAATAAATAAAATAAAACAAACGAGATAATTTTTTTTCTTTGAGAAAGAGTTTCACTTTAATTGTCCAGGCCAGAGTGCAGCTGTGGCCTCTCAGCTCCCTGCAACCTCCGCCTCCCGGGTTCAAGCGATTCTCCTGCCTCAGCCTCCCGAGTACCTGGGATTACAAGCGTGGGCCACCACACCTGGCTAATTTTATATTTTAAGTAGAGACAGGGTTTCACCATGTTGGCCAGACTATTCTCAAACTCTTGACCTCAGGTGATCCACCCGCCTTGGCCTCCCAAAGTGCTGGGATTATAGGCGTGAGCCACCGCGCCCAGCCAACAAGATAATTGTTAAGAAGATGATGGGAAGTGAGGAAGCGAAGTGGGCACCGAAGAGGGGATGCTCAGCAAACCTGCACATTTCAGAACATCAGCTCTGTGCCCCACAGCTTGGTGAACACGAGTGATCCCATCTCTATCCCTGTCGTAATAGGCTGTTTTGAGATCCAGGTAAATTAATTACCTAGGAAATGCACGATT
>NW_016886706.1:0-293 GCF_001698545.2 Rhinopithecus bieti | reverse complement strand
ACTCATTAGTTATTTTTCCTTATCCTCTCCCTCCTCCCAACCTCCATCCTCCATCCTACAGAAGGCCCTAGTGTGTGTTGTTTCCCTCTATGTGTCCACGTATTCTCACCATTTAGCTCCCACATATAAGTGAGAACATGATATTTGGTTTTTTGTTCCTGTGATAATTTACTGAGGATAATGGCTTCCAGATCCATCCAAGACCCTGCGAAGGACATGATCTCATTGTTTTTTTTTTTTTTTTTTTTTTTTTTTTTTTTTTTTTTTTTTTTTTTTTTTTTTTTTTTTTTTTA
>NW_016886705.1:0-293 GCF_001698545.2 Rhinopithecus bieti | reverse complement strand
ATTTTTCTTTTGAGACGGAGTCTCGCTCTGTCACCCAAACTGGAGTGCAGTGGCTGGATCTCAGCTCACTGCAAGCTCCGCCTTTCGGGTTCACGCCATTCTCCTGCCTCAGCCTCCCGAGTAGCTGGGACTATAGGCGCCCGCCACCTCGCCCGGCTAGTTTTTTGTATTTTTTAGTAGAGACGGGGTTTCACCGGGTTAGCCAGGATGGTCTCGATCTCCTGACCTTGTGATCTGCCCATCTCGGCCTCCCAAAGTGCTGGGATTACAGGCTTGAGCCACCGAGCCTGGCC
>NW_016886704.1:0-528 GCF_001698545.2 Rhinopithecus bieti | reverse complement strand
CATCACAAAACTGTTTCACAGAAAGCTTCTTTCTAGTTCTTATCTGAGAATATTTTATTTCACCATAGGCCTCAAAGCGATCCAGAATATCCAATTGCTAAGCCCAAGAAAAAAGATTTAGCAAACTTCTCAAAGGAAACAATGGTGTAACTCTGAGAGACAAATTCACACATCACAGACCAGTTTCTCAGAAAGTTTCTTTCTTGTTTTATCTGAGGATATTTCCTTGGTCACCGTAGGCTTCAATGTGATCCCAAATATCCTACTGCTGATTCCACGGAAACCATGTTAGCAAACTGCTAAGTGAAAAGAAAATATAAATCTGTGATATGAATTCACACATCACAAGGTAGTTTCTCAGAAAGGTTCTTTCCAGTTTTGTCTCAGGATATTTCCTTTGTCACTATAGGCTTCAGTGCAATCCAAAATGTGCCTTCTCAGATTCTGCAAAACAGTGCTACCAAACTGCTAAATGAAAAGATCCGTTTATCTCTGTGAGATGAATTCACACGTCACAAAGCTGTTTCA
>NW_016886703.1:0-468 GCF_001698545.2 Rhinopithecus bieti | reverse complement strand
AGTCAGAGAGAGGGAGAAGAAGCAGGGAGGGGAGCAGCTGCTATCCGGGATGTGGAGTATAAGTTCGGAAGTGAGTCCTTACATTCTCAGCCTCGCCTCTATTTTCCCACAGGCAGTGGAAGCTTCAAGTGCTGGATTTACAGGATGTCAGTGAGAACTTCTGGATGGTTTGGTCTGATTCCATGGCCCATGGGTGCTTCCCCAATGCCATGAGGAACAGAAAACCAGTGCAGGACTGTCCAAGCATGAGAGGACAGCAGTCCTTCACTGTGTTCATAGACCTGTGGCTCCAGACCAGGACTCTGGATGAATACCTCACCTGCCTCCTTCTGTGGGTCAAGCAGAGGGAAGGTTTACTACACCTGTGCTGTAAGAAGCTGAGAATTTTGGGAATGCCTTTCCACAATATCAGAAACATCCTGAAAATGGTGAACCTGGACTGTATCCAGGAGGTGGAAGTGAATTGCA
>NW_016886702.1:0-1123 GCF_001698545.2 Rhinopithecus bieti | reverse complement strand
TAAAGTATTGAAAATAGAGCCCAAATGATAAATGTTTAAAGCAGACTCGGCAATTGCATGTTTGGGAATCTTTATGTAGTAGATAGAATTCTAAACTTGTCACCCATGAGCTTTACTCTGTATAGTCTCCCCTGTTGATTGTTTCTAGAACCTATGGATATGATATCACTTCCAAGATTGTGTTACACATATGGCAAAAGGGATTTTCCAAATGTGATTAAAATTACCATTGAAATGACTTTGAGTCAATCAGAAGGGAAGTATTCTGGGTGGACTAGCCCAAATAGAATGAGCCTTTTAAATTTGGGTAGAGACAGAGGAACTCAGCGTTTTAAAGCATTATATGGAATTGACATTCTGGATTTGAAGACAGTAGGAGCCACATGCTGAGGAATATGAATGACCTCTAGGAGAAAAGGGATGCTCCCTTCTCCAGTAAGAAAATAGTAATCTCAGTTTTAAAACTGTAAGAAACTGTATTTTCCAAACAACATAAGCTAACATTGAAGTGGATACTTCCATATTCTAGCCTCCAGAAAAGAACCCAACATTGATGTTAGTTTTGAAGAGTCTTGTGCAGATAACCAGCAACAGCATGCTGGACTTCTTACTTATAGAGTTGTGAATTAATAAAAAAAATGTTGTTTTAAGCTTCTAAGTTTGTGGTAATTTGTTATGCAGTAGTCAAAATCTAATAAATATATTTTATAATAAAATAAAAGTACCTGTACCATGGGCATATGTTCAATTATTGCATTGGAAAACCTGAAAATAACCTGTGTGTCTCAATAAGGAAATCATTAGGAATGTTGTCATAAATCGTGTCCTTTATGGAGTTTGTTAGTATTAAAATAACTAGGATAATATTTGTTTACATGGAAATAAGTCTATTGTATATGGAGTAAGAAAACTTAATTGCAGAACTATGCATATAATGCATATGATTCTCTTATTGAAAACTCTATATGCCTATAAATTTTCATATATAATTAAATGGTCATACAAAAAATATACAAGAATAGCTGTCAAATGTTTACATAGGTTGCCTGGAAAGGTAGGACTAGATTAGTATCATTATGGGAGAATAGGAGCAAATTACTATATTTTCTTACAACTCTGAATT
>NW_016886701.1:0-408 GCF_001698545.2 Rhinopithecus bieti | reverse complement strand
CTTGTGATTTTGCACATTGATTTTGTATCCTGAGATTTTGCTGAAATTGTTTATCAGCTTAAGGAGTTTTGGAGCTGAGACAGTGGGGTTTTCTAAATATACAATCATGTCATCTGCAAACAGAGACAATTTGACTTTCTCTCTTCTTATTTGAATACCCTTGACTTCCTGTCTTCCTATTTGAATACTCTTTCTTTCTCTTGGCTGATTGCTCTGGCCAGAACTTCAGTACTGTGTTGAATAGGGGTGGTGAGAGAGGGCATCCTTGTCTTGTGCCAGTTTTCAAAGGGAACGCTTTCTCCTTTTACTCATTCAGTATGATACTGGCTATGGGTTTGTCATAAATAGCTCTTTTATTATTTTGAGATATGTTCCATCAATACCTAGTTTATTGAGAGTTTTGGCATG
>NW_016886700.1:0-1005 GCF_001698545.2 Rhinopithecus bieti | reverse complement strand
CTAAGCGAAGGAGAAATAAAATCCTTTACAGACAAGCAGATGCTGAGAGATTTTGTCACCACTAGGCCTGCCTTTACAAGAGCTCCTAAAGGAAGCACTAAACATGGAAAGGAACAACCAGTACCAGCCACTGCAAAACATACCAAACTGTAAAGACCATCGATGCTATGAAGAAACTGCATCAACTAACAGGCAAAATAACCAGATAGCATCATAATGGCAGGATGATTCACACATATCAATATTAACCTTATATGTAAATGAGCTAAATGCCCCAATTAAAAGACACAGACTGGCAAATTAGACAGAGTCAAGACCCATCAGTGTGCAGGAGACCCATCTCACGTGCAAAGACACACATAGGCTCAAAATAAAGGGATGGGGAAGATTTATCAAGCAAATGGAAAGAAAAAAAAGCAGGGGTTGTAATCCTAGTCTCTGATAAAACAGACTTTAAGCCAGCAAAATCAAAAGAGACAAAGAAGGGCATTACATAATCATAAAGGGATCAATGCAACAAGGAGAGATAACTATCCTAAATATATATGCACCCAATACAGGAGCACCCAGATTCATAAAGAAAGTCCTTAAAGACCTACAAAGAGACTTAGACTCCCACACAATAATAGTGGGAAACTTTAACACCCCACTGTCAATATTAGACAAATCAACGAGACAGAAAATTAACAAGGATATCCAGGACTTGAACTCAGTTCCAGACCAAGCAGACTTAATAGACATCTACAGAACTCTCTACCCCAAATTGACAGAATATACATTCTTCTCAGCACCACATCGCAATTATTCTATAATTGACCACATAATTGGAAGTAAAATACTCCTCAGCAAATGCAAGAGAACAGAAATCATAACAGTCTCTCAGACCACAGTGCAATCAAATTAGAACTCAGGATTAAGAAACTCACTCAATACCACACAACTATATGGAAACTAAACAACCTACTCCTGAATGACTACTGGGTAAATAATGAAATGAAGGCAGGA
>NW_016886699.1:0-406 GCF_001698545.2 Rhinopithecus bieti | reverse complement strand
GGATCTTCTTATGTCTCCAAATTAGTAAGGATCATTAATCTTAAGACCAAGAGAATATTCAAATATAAAATTCTGGGTTCCAGACTTCACCAGAATTTCCTGATATCACCATCTGGAAAGGTGGGGTTATTTTAAGACTGCTGCATCTGTTGCTTCCTTCTCAAGGCCAGGGTGTTGAAATATGCTCTAGGCAGGGAGATCTGCCTTTTATATCTGAGGTTCTCTGGAGGCCTACATAGTTCAAACATTCCAAATAATTTGTTTCATCTATTTTCAGAATTATCTATTTAAATATAAACTAGAAATCATCAACACTTTTCACTGCAAAATACTTTCCCTTTTCTCTCTGGCTTCCCCTGGTTGACTTTGTAGCCATGTAGTAAATGTAACATTTTCTCTTTCAAAT
>NW_016886698.1:0-1482 GCF_001698545.2 Rhinopithecus bieti | reverse complement strand
TGGTTTCATTGATATTTTGCCAAAGAAGTTATATCTTTGACCAAGTTGGTCATTTCCTGATCAAGTAAGAGGTCATTTGTGAGAAAAGGTCGTCCATACAGCATTTCATGTGGACTGAGCCCTATTTTGTGAGGAGAATTTTGGATTCTTAATAAGGCCATGGGCAAGAGAGTAGGCCAAGGGAGATGAGTTTCTTGTGTTAGTTTCCTTAAGTGCCTCTTGAGTGTTTCATTTGCCTTCTCGACCTTCCCTGAGGGTTGTGGCCTCCAGGTGCAGTGAAGGTGATATTGTATCCCTCACACCTGGGAAATTCCCTGAGTTATGGTGGCTTCAAAACCAGACCATTGTTGCTCTGTAAACTTTGGAGAAGCCCAAATGTAGGAATCATTTCATGAATTAGGACTTTAATCACTTCCTGAGCCTTCTCTGTCTTGCAGGGGAAAGCTTCTATCCAATTTGTAAAGGTATCAGCATAGACCAACAAGAATTGAAATCCCTTTGACTTAGGCATATGGGGAAGTCTAACTGCCAGTCCTCTCCAGGATAGTGACCTACTCTTTGTCCCCAAAGGGGCCTTACAACGGACCAAGGGATGATTCCTTTGGCACACCTCACAGGCTTTGACTACTTGTTGGATGGTCCGGAGGAGATTTGGCCCTGTAAATAGGGATTTGGCCATTTGATGAGTGTTTTCCATACCCATATGAAAAGTTTGGTGGAGGGTTTTAAGTATTTTCCACTGGTTGGCTTCAGATATAAGTACCTTTCCTTCTTCTGTCATTAACCACCCCAAGGGGAGAAAACTATGCCCCATGAAAGTCCCCATTCTGTTTCGGTTGGGGAATACTGGGGCTTAATCTCTTGGAGGGGTTTTCCATACCAAGGGTCCTTCCATAGGTATTTCTAATGGGAGTTTCCACCTGGCAGCAATTTTGGCCTCAGCATCTGCCTGACAGTTTCCTTCTGCTTTTCTCCTTCACCTTTCTGATGGCTTTGGCATTGTAAGACTGCCACCTCCTTGGGTTTTGCACTGTGTGCAATAACTCCATAATTTCCTTGTGGTATTTAATGGGGTTCCCCAGGGGTTAGGAACTCCCTTTCTTTCCATATTGCAGTGTGGGCATGTAGGATTAGATAAGCATACTTGCTATCTGAATACACATTTATTCTTTTCCCTTTCCCAGTTCTAAGGCTTGGGTAAGTGCCACTAGTTCTGCTAACTGGGCGCTGGTCCCAGGGGAAGAGGCTTACTTTCAAGTAAGGTTACATCACTAACTATGGCATAACCTGCCCTTCGTATCCCATTCTCCACAAATGAACCTCCATTGGTATATCGGTTAAGATCAGGATTAGCTAAGGGGACTTCTAAGAGATCATCTTGGGCAGCGTAAGTCTGGACTATAATTTGTTGGCACTCACGCTCGATTGGTTCCTCATCCTCTGGGAGAAAAGTTGCAGGGTTGAGGGCCACGCACGTATGTA
>NW_016886697.1:0-1486 GCF_001698545.2 Rhinopithecus bieti | reverse complement strand
AAACACTGCATGTTCTCACTCATAGGTGGGAATTGAACAATAAGAATACGTGGACACAGAAAGGGGAACATCACATACTGGGGCCTGTCATGGGGTGGGGTAGGAGGAGGGATAGCATTAGGAGATATACCTAATGTAAATGACGAGTTAATGGGTGCAACACACCAACATGGCACATGTATACATATGGAACAAATCTGCATGTTGTGTACATGTACCCTAGAAGTTAAACTATAATAAAAAAGAAAAAAGAAAAAAAAAAGAAGATTGCTTATAACTACCCATTTTAGTTACAGAGTCCAACTTGGCAAATTATAGTGGACAAATCTGTGTTTTAATTCCAACCTACTTCATACTCAGGCTAGACCAGCCATTTCCCTTATTTCCAATTCCTTGGGGAAGCCAGATCCTTTCTGGCTAAATCCTAGGCATAACATCCTAAATTCAAGGCACAGTTTCACTCCTTGGCATTCACCTGAATCCCCTAAGCTGGTGGCTTCTCCTTTCCTGGTTTCTGTCACTCGACCTCCTGATGGCCTGTCTTAGGCACATAGACTGGGTATGTTTTCATCAATTTTGTCCCCTCTGCTGTTAATTCAAGTCTCACTTCCTCTCTCTTTTCTGTTCCCAGGTAGACTCACTCGTTCTCTTTCTCTTCCCAACCTGGACAATCATATCACATCCTGGTCCCATTTCCTGCTGTCAGTCAATCCCAACTCTTAATCTTCTGTTGATAAGAGGAGGGCTGTTTTTTCTTTTAAATAATTGGTGGCTCAACCCTTGTGTTTCTATACTAAAGGATAAAGAGGTGAACTTAAAATGCCTTCCATTAATGTACTTTTGGTGAGGAAAGTTAGCACAAAGTGGAACAAAAGTCATTAAGTTCAGTCTATTAGTTACTCAGTACATATAAATAAAACGCAGATGCTAGGGCAGTGTTTCTCAAAATGCTATTAAATAGACCACCTGCCTCAGACTCATTTGTGAAAAGGCAGTATTGGGGTGATGTCAAAAGCTGCTAAACAAAATGCACATTTTGTGCTCTACCCTAGACTGACAGCCAAAATCTCTGAGGATCTACTAAGAATCTGAGGTTTTACAAATGTCCAATTCTTCATTTAATGTACATTTAAATTTAAGAACCATTACATACCTGTCTCTATTATCCTTTGAAAACAGTTATTCTTTATCCTGTGTTTGTTGAGTGTCTAAGATCTAGATTTCCTCTATCTTTGATACAGTATTGAATATGTGCTCTTGCAGGTACTGGAGATATAGCAGAGAATGAATAGACAAGTTTCTTACTCATGAATCTTACATTCTTCTGGGAGAAAGAGATTTGTGAACATCATTGTAAGAAAATAAAATGAAAATTAATGAAGAGCTCCAGCTACTTCATGAAGAACAAAGGTTCATACATACACACACTGCATTTATGCATATATATTTTCAATATTCCCATAAAATAAGAAAACATAAAATGAAA
>NW_016886696.1:0-1122 GCF_001698545.2 Rhinopithecus bieti | reverse complement strand
CTCATTACTGTATTTCAGCAGGAAAACAAATGCTGCTGTTTCAGAAGTACAGCCATTGCTCTTTCAGTTTTGCCTGGTTAGCAAAAGGTGGCCTTGTTATGTAAATCAAGCCCCTTAGCAGTCAAAATAAAAAATCTTTCATCTTTTTTTTCTCCTTTTGCTGGCCTTTTTTCTCCCCCCAACCAGACCAGCTTTTTTTTTTTTTTTTTTTCCATGACACAGTCTTGCTCTATCACCCAGGCTGAAGTGCAGTGGTGCAATCTCGGCTCTCTGCAACCTCCGCCTCCCAGGTTCAAGCAGTTCTCCTGCCTCAGCCTCCTGAATAGCTGGGATTACAGGTGCGCGCCACCGCGCCCGGCTAATTTTGTATTATTAGTAAAGACAGGGTTTCACCATGTCAGCCAGGCTGGTCTGGAATTCCTGACTTCATGATCTGCCCGCCTCTGCCTCCCAAAGTGCTGGGATTACAGATGTGAGCCACTGTGCCCGGCCCTTTGTGTGTGCGTGTTGGGGTGGAGGGGCGGGGAATTTAGCCACTCCAGAGGCCTTGTTTCCCATAATTTGGAACTTCTTTAGGATTTGATCAAGTCAGGTAGAGCTGATCAAACCCAATGGGAAAAGACTGGAACAATAAAACAGAAACAAACAACAACAACAAACAGCTAAGCAAAACAAACGATCGCACAGCTTCCATGACCACTGAGCACTCTAATGGTCAGCAGAAATTAAGAGCAGCTGATCGTTAACTTTGGCCAAGACAAATCCTCAGTTCAGCTACTTACCTAGGGATGGGTCTCAGGCTCAAGACAGCTCTCTACCATCCTACAAGCAGGAAAAAAAACCTCCTTTTCCTATTGGAAGCGAGCTCAAACTTCATAAAGGAGTTACCTGCCTTCCGTTGTCATGGAAACAGGAAAACTTGCCTTCCTTGTTGGAAGCAAGTACAATTCCAAAAGAAAGGAGTTGTAAAGCAAAATTAAGTTAGACCTCAACCAAATTTGGGGAGATCAGGGATTCTCTGGAGGGGTGCTCCCAGACCTCAGCAAATTGTCCTATTGGTTTGAGCCACAAAGTTAGCTCACGCCAGTACTAAGCACCCTTAGGAGATTTGTCAAAGGTCAG
>NW_016886695.1:0-543 GCF_001698545.2 Rhinopithecus bieti | reverse complement strand
GAGACCACCCTGGCTAACACGGTGAAACCCCGTCTCTACTAAAATACAAAGAAACGGCCGGGCGCGGTGGCTCAAGCCTGTAATCCCAGCACTTTGGGAGGCCAAGACGGGCGGATCACGAGGTCAGGAGATCGAGACCATCCTGGCTAACACGGTGAAACCCCGTCTCTACTAAAAATACAAAAAACTAGCCGGGCGCGGTGGTGGCGCCTGTAGTCCCAGCTACTCGGGAGGCGGAGGCGGGAGAATGGCGGGAACCCGGGAGGCGGAGCTTGCAGTGAGCCGAGATGGCGCCACTGCACTCCAGTCTGGGCAACAGAGCGAGACTCTGTCTCAAAAAAAAAAAAAAAAAAAAAAATGTTCTGTAGTTAAACAGCAGTGATGGCTGCACACCATTGTGAATGTACTAAAACCAATTAATTCTAATCCTTTAAAATGGTGGATCTTATGTGAATTATATCTCAATTGTATCTAAATAAATAATAATTTGTAAAGGCCTCAGGAGAGGAGCTGAGTGATGAGGACTTAATCCCTGACTTTGCA
>NW_016886694.1:0-408 GCF_001698545.2 Rhinopithecus bieti | reverse complement strand
AGAAGGAGGAATGGAGTGTGGAAGGTTGTCCATAGTGAAGGAGGCAAACCCAGAGCAAAGATGGTAGAGACATGGGCAGTGGCGGGGCGGGGTGGCACTTGACACCCAGGGGAGGTGGAGCTTGCCACCAAGGTGAAGGATCAAGACAGGCATCCCCGTGGTGATCAGACACCAATGGAGTGTGGGTGAATAATCAGGGAGGCATCCCCACGGTGATTAAACACCAAGGGAAGACTGTCTTCCCGAGTCCGTGACCGGCACTGGAGTTTTGGGTTCACGGATAAAACGTGTCTCCTCTGTCTCTACCAGAAAAGGAAAGCAACTGAAATTAAAGGAAGGGAGAGATTGAAGGATAGCGCCAAGACTGAAAGGAGAAAGAGGTTGAGGGATAGTGAGAGAGGTTGGAGA
>NW_016886693.1:0-291 GCF_001698545.2 Rhinopithecus bieti | reverse complement strand
CTTTTAGGTTCATGGGTACATGTGCAGGTTTGTTACACAGGTAAACTCATATTATGGACGTCTGTTGTACAGACTGTTTTATCACCCAGGTACTAAGCCTACTCAAGAGTTATTTTTTTTCTGCTCCTCTCCATCTTCCCTACCAAAGGCCTTGGGTAGGCCTCAGTGTCTGTTGTTTTATTTTAAAACAGTTTTATGTTTCAGAGACATGTTGAAATAACTGAATGAAATATCTCCAGATTATATATCTGAGATTTACGTGAAAAGAAGCCTATGAGAGGGAGGAGTGGG
>NW_016886692.1:0-332 GCF_001698545.2 Rhinopithecus bieti | reverse complement strand
CTGAAACAGAGGTCAGGGAGCAGGCACAAAGAGTGGTGAAAGTGATAGATGGTTTGCTGATGATACAGGCATGTCAGGGACACCTGCAGCCTGCCCACCCCAGCTGATGTTGCAGGATCCTGTCTGGGTTTGTCCCTTCTGCCTGTGTCTCCACTGAGCTCGTGTGGCCCAGAGGTGTGGTTTTCTGCCTGACAGATGAGGAAAGGAAGCTTTAGGGATTCTGTGAACTTGATCCATTCCTATAAATGATGGTGAAACGACTCAGCCTCAAATGGATCTTTCTATTTTATTTTTTTTGATACAGAGTCTCGCTCTGTCACCCAGGCTGGAGT
>NW_016886691.1:0-345 GCF_001698545.2 Rhinopithecus bieti | reverse complement strand
CCCCGGCTGGAGTGCAGTGGCACGATCTTGGCTCACCGCAATTTCTGCCTCCTGGGCTCAAATGATCCTCCCCCCTCAGCGTTCTGAATATGTGGGACTCCAGGTTTTCCCCCCCATGCCCGGAAAATTTTTTTTTTTTTTTTTTTTTTTGGTAGAAATGAGGCTTTGCCATGTTGCTCAGGCTGGTCTCAAACTCAAGTGACCCACTGACCTCAGCCTCCCAAAGTGCTGGGATTACAAGTGTGAGCCACTGCATCCAGCATGATGGGCTGGCATTATTCACACTCAGAACTGTGATCTAGGGTTAGAGGGCAGCATAGACAAGTCCAAAGCTTGAGGATTCTC
>NW_016886690.1:0-513 GCF_001698545.2 Rhinopithecus bieti | reverse complement strand
ATTTCTTTTCTTTTCTTTTTTTTTTTTTGAGATGGAGTCTCGCTCTGCCGCCCAGGCTGGAGTGCAGTGGCCGGATCTCAGCTCACTGCAAGCTCCGCCTCCTGGGTTTACGCCATTCTCCTGCCTCAGCCTCCCGAGTAGCTGGGACTACAGGCGCCCGCCACGTCGCCCGGCTAGTTTTTTTGTTTTGTATTTTTTAGTAGAGACGGGGTTTCACCGTGTTAGCCAGGATGGTCTTGATCTCCTGACCTCGTGATCCACCTGTCTCGGCTTCCCAAAGTGCTGGGATTACAGGCTTGAGCCACTGTGCCCGGCCCATATTTCTTTTCTTTTTTGAGACAGAGTCTTGTTCTGTCACCCAGGCTGGAGTGCAGTGGTGCGATCTCGGCTCACTGCAACCTCTGCCTCCCGGGTTCAAGTGATTCTCCTGCCTCAGCCTCCCAAGTAGCTGGGAATATAGGCACGGGCCACCATGCCCAGCTAATTTTTGTATTTTTAGTAAAGATGGGATTT
>NW_016886689.1:0-340 GCF_001698545.2 Rhinopithecus bieti | reverse complement strand
TTCCTTCCTTCTTTTTCTTTCTTTCTTTCTTTCTTTCCTTTCTTCTTCTTTTTCTTTCCTTCCTTCCTTCCTTCTTTCTTTCTTTCCTTCCTTCTCTTTCTCTCTCTCTCCTTCCTTCTTTCCTTCCTTCCTTCTCCTCCTCCTTTTCTTTTCTTTCCCTTTCTTTCTTTCTTTCTTTCTTTCTTTCTTTCTTTCTTTCTTTCTTTCTTTCCTTCCTTCCTTCCTTCCTTCCTTCCTTCCTTCCTTCCTTCCTTCCTTCCTTCCTTCCCTCTTTCTTTCTTTCTTTCTTTCTTTCTTTCTTTCTTTCTTTCTTTCTTTCTTTCCTTTTCTTTCTCTTTCT
>NW_016886688.1:0-955 GCF_001698545.2 Rhinopithecus bieti | reverse complement strand
GGCACAGATCGCTCATGCTGTTGTTTGTAGCTTAAGAATGCCTTTAAGCAGTTTTCTGCCCTGGTTGGGCCAGGTATTCCTTGCCCTCATTCCAGTAAACCCACCACCTTGCAGCGTGGGCATTATGGCCGTCATGAACATGTCATAGTGCTGCAGATATTTTGTTTATGGCCAGTTTGGGGTCAGTTTATGGCCAGATTTTGGGGGGTTTGTTCCCAACATGTCCCCTTCTTTGATTAACAAATCAATAAAAGCAAAGGCAGCTTTGTCATGGTGAGCTACTTCTTGCAAGAGTCAGGATCCACATCTGCAAACTATACAAAGACAAATAACACAGATTAAAAGCACAATCATTATTGAAATTACAGAGCTTCCAAGTGTTTTATCCATTTTAACAGGTTACTAGCTGCTAATTTGTCTGCAGCTCCTTCAAGCACCCCAGTTCCTGGCATTAAGGTCAGGTGTGCCTGGGATGCTTTAAATATTTGTTCTCTAATTTTGCAATATTCAAAGACAAGTTTTAGAGTGTCCTTATAGATGCTTTTTTATTCTTTCCCAAATTTTGATCTTATTAAGAGCTATTAATAGTTTCCACAAATCCTTGTGTTTAGCCCCTACAGCAGGCCATATCATTTGAGGTTGAGGTGCCACTATACCACCATGGTTCCAGATAACAGGAACTCTTGCCGCACTTCTTATCATTTCTACCATCTTACCATTTCGTTCAGATCATCTGAACATAGTGTGGCTGTGGCACACGGACTGAGAGGTGCAATTTAAGCTAAACATCCCCTTAGGGGACCAGTTAATAATGATTCCATAGGAATCGTTGTGCAGCACCTCTTCCTATTCTGCAGTGCAATCTTCTTAAACAAGTATGTTCATTTTTTTCTGGCCAGGTTCAGTTTTGTTTACAAGTAGGTTTTGAGGGCTGTATGCCTCAATTATAGGAACA
>NW_016886687.1:0-344 GCF_001698545.2 Rhinopithecus bieti | reverse complement strand
GGCTATTTTAATATAACAGTGTATGTGAGTTTGGCCCTGGAGCCAGACTACCTGGATTCAAAGCCGCTTGCCACTTCCTAAGTGTGAGCCATGGGACCTAAGGTGAGCTATGGAGCTCTAGGTCCCTCACCTGTGAAACGGGAAGGACCACGGTGCCCATGTTGCATCATACACTTGCATATGCAGGCACAACCTGCTTGCAAAAAGCAAGGAGCAGGGTAAGGGAACAGCTATCTTGATCATGTTCCCCAGAAGCAGAGCCTGATTTGTATGGCAGTGACTGATGAAGGGCAGGCACCCAAGGAGAGCGGTAAGGGAATGGGGGTCGCTGACGGAGAGGGGAG
>NW_016886686.1:0-1318 GCF_001698545.2 Rhinopithecus bieti | reverse complement strand
TCAGAGTGAACAGGCAACCTATAGAAAGGGAGGAACTTTTGCAATCTATCTGTCTGACAAAGGGCCAATATCCAGAATCTACAAAGAATTTAAACTAATTTATAAGAAAAAACAAACAATCCCATCAAAAGTGGGTGACGGATGTGAACAGACACTTCTCAAAAGAAGACATTTACACAGCCAGCAAACATATGAAAAAAGCTCAGCATCACTGATCATTAAGAAATGTAAGTCAAAATCACAATGAGATACCATCTCACACCAGTTAGAATGGCAATCATTAAAAGTCAGGAAACAGCAGATGCTGGGGAGGATGTGGAGAAATAGGAACGCTTTTACACTCTTGGTGGGAGGATAAATTAGTTCAACCATTGTGGAAGACAGTGTGGCGATTCCTCAAGGATCTAGAACTAGAAATACCATTTGACCCAACAATCCCATTACTGGATATACACCCGAAGGATTATAAATTATTCTACTATAAAGACACATTACACATGTGGCTTATTGCAGCACTGGTCATAATAGTGAAGACTTGGAACCAATCAAAATGCCCATCAATGATAGACTGGATAAAGAAAATGTGACACATATAAACCAGGAATACTATGCAGCCATCGAAAAGGATGCGTTCATGTCCTTTGCAGGGACATGGATGGAGCTGGAAACCATCATTCTCATAAGCACTAGAACAGAAAACCACCACATGTTCTCACTCATAAATGGGAATTGAACAATGCAAACACATGAACACAGGAAGGGGAACATTACACAACAAGGCCTGTCGATGGGTTGGGGCTAAGGGAGGGATAGAATTAGGAGAAATACCTAATGTAGGTGACAGGTTGATGAGTGCAGCAAATCACCATGGGACATGTATACCTATGTAACAAACCTGCACATTCTGCACTTGTACCCCAGAACTTAAAGTATAATAATAAAAAAAAAAAGAAGTTAGCAAAAGAAAAGCAGATTAAAGCCAAGCAAGTGAAAGGAAAACATAATAAAGAGAAGAAAAAAAATCATTTCAATAAAAAATTAAAGAATAGTCAAAATGTTGGTTCTTTGAAAAGAGTAAAATTTATAAACTTCTAGCAAGGCAAGAATTATTTTAATGAGTAAGCTAAAACATAAATTATTAGTATCAAGTATAAAAGAGAGGATGTCATTATAGATTCTAGATATAAGAAAGGGTGAATAAGGACAATTTATGAACAACTTTTGGCCAATAAATTTAAAACCTGGATGAAAAGAATAATTTCATCAAAACATAACTTATTACCATGATTTGATAAAAAAAATCAAAAATAAAAATAGC
>NW_016886685.1:0-342 GCF_001698545.2 Rhinopithecus bieti | reverse complement strand
GTGCCATTTCTTTCTTTCTCTCTCTCTCTCTCTCTCTCTCTCTCTCTCTCCCCTCTCTCTCTCTCTCTCTTTTTTTTCTTTTTTTCTTTCCTTCCTTCCTTCCTTTCTTCTTTCCTTCCTTCCTTCCTTCCTTTCTTTTTTTTTTTCTCTTCTCTCTCTCTCTCTCTCTCTCTCTCCCCTCTCTCTCTCTCTCTCTCTCTCTTTTTTTTCTTTCTTTCTTTCCTTCCTTCCTTCCTTCCTTCCTTCCTTCCTTCCTTCCTTCCTTCCTTTCTCTTTCTTTCTCTCTTCTCTCTCTCTCTCTCTCTCTCTCTCCCCTCTCTCTCTCTCTCTCTCTCTCTTTTC
>NW_016886684.1:0-512 GCF_001698545.2 Rhinopithecus bieti | reverse complement strand
CAACTTGGTTCCATTTTCCCCTCACTTTCAGGTACCGCAATGAGACGTAGATTTGATCTTTTCACATAATGCCATACTTCTTGAAGCCTTTGTTCGTTTCTTTCTCCTCTTTTTTCTTTAGACTTCTCTTCTCACTTCATTTCATTCATTTGATTCTCAATTGCTGGTACTCTTTCTTCCAGTTGATCGAGTCCATTACTGAAGCTTGTGCATTTGTCACGTATTTCTCATGTCATGGTTTTATCTTTGTCATTTCATTTACGGCCTTCTCTGCATTGATTATTCTAGTTATCCATTCTTCCATTCTTTTTTCCAGATTTTAGTTTCTTTGCGCTGGGTACATAATTCCTCCTTTAGTTCTGAAAAGTTTGATGGACTGGAACCTTATTCTCTCATCTCATCAAAGTCATTTTCCTTCCAGCTTTGATCCGTTGCTGGCGATGAGTTGTGTTCATTTGGACGGGGGATGCGCTTTTATTTTTTGAATTTCCAACTTTTCTGCCTTGCTTTTT
>NW_016886683.1:0-344 GCF_001698545.2 Rhinopithecus bieti | reverse complement strand
AGGAAGGCCTCGCCCTGGGCAGTCTGGCCCTAGGTGGGCTCTGGGAATGGGCCCTCTGGCTGCCAGACACAGGAGTGGGGCCGGGCACAGAAGAGTGAGACTTCTGGGGCTGCCTTTTCCCAGTCCTCAGTCTGTGGCAGGTCGGGTATCACTAACACAGGCCTCCACAACAACTGTTTCAGCACTGACCAAGTGGTGAAATTAAATATTAAAAGCTGAAAGAGCCAACACCCTTATATAAAGGCTTGAAAGTAACAAAAGCCCACCAAGAGTTTTGCCTAGGCCTTTCCTGGGCCTTGAAACATGACAAAATAATGAAAGAATTCTTCACAGGACCCGTTTAG
>NW_016886682.1:0-513 GCF_001698545.2 Rhinopithecus bieti | reverse complement strand
ATCATTTGAACAGGCATGAGTCGGTATCTCATTGGAGTTTTGATATGCCTTTGTCTAATGACAGTGATGATGAGCTTTTTTCATATGTTTGTTGGCCACATAAATCTCTTCTTTTGATAAGTGTCTGTTCATATCCTTCGTGTACTTTTGATGGGGTTGTTTGCTTTTGTTTTCCTGTAGATTTGTTTAAGTTCCTTGTAGATTCTAAATATTAGCCATTGTCAGATGGATATATTGCAAAATTTTTTTCCCATTCTGTAGGTTGCCTGTTCATTCCAATGATAGTTTCTTTTGCTATGCAGAAGCTCTTTAGTTTATTTATATCCCATTTGTTAATTTTGGCTTCTGTTGCCATAGTTTTGGTGTTTTAGTCATGAAGTCTTTGCCCATACCTATGTCCTGAATGGTATTGTCTAGGTTTTATTCTAGGCCTTTTATGGTTTTACGTCTTACATTTAAATCTTTAATCCATCTTGAGTTAATTTTTGCATAAGGTGTAAGAAAAGGGTTCAG
>NW_016886681.1:0-509 GCF_001698545.2 Rhinopithecus bieti | reverse complement strand
CTTTGTTAGATGAAGTCAAACATCATAAAGTAGTTTTCAGAAAGCTGCTTTCTAGTTTTAATCTCAGGATATTTCCTTTTCTCCATAGGCCTGAATGTGTTCCCATATACACTATTGCAGATTCCGTGAAAACAGTGTTAGCAAACTGCTCAATGAAAAGAATAGTGTGACTCTGTGAGATGAACTTACACATCCCAAAGCGATTTCTCAGGAGGGTACTTTCCAGTTTTATGTGAGAATATTTTGTTTTCACCATAGGACTCAATGCACTCCCAAATATTCAACTGCAGATTACATGAAAACAGTGTTACCAAACTGCTCCATGGAAGGAAAGGTGTAACTCTGTGTGATGAATTCAAACATCACCAAGAAGTTTCTCAGAAAGCTTCTTTCTTGTTTTACCTGAAGATATTTCCTTTGTTACCATAGGATTCAATGCAATCCAAACTATCCCTTCTCTGATTCCACAAAAGAGTGCTACCAAACCGCTGCATGAAAAGAAAGGTGTA
>NW_016886680.1:0-344 GCF_001698545.2 Rhinopithecus bieti | reverse complement strand
CCTTAAAAAATTCTTTTTTTTTTTTTTTTTTTTTTGAGACAGGGTCACACTGTCACCCAGGCTGGAGTGCAGTGGCACTATCACGGCTCACCACAGCCTCAACCTTCAGGGCTCAGGTGATCCTCCCACCTCAGCCTCCCGAGTAGCTGGGACTATAGGCACCTGCCACCACCCCAGCTAATTTTGTAGAGACGAGGTTTTGTAATGTCGCCCAGGATGGTCTTGAACTCCTGGGCTCAAGGGATCCACCCACCTCAGCCTCCCAAAGTGCTAGGATTATAGGTATGAGCCACTGTGCCCAGCCTACCTTCAACGTATCTTACTGATTACTTTTAGGATTCAGC
>NW_016886679.1:0-345 GCF_001698545.2 Rhinopithecus bieti | reverse complement strand
CAAGCCTGTAATCCCAGCACTTTGGAAGGCTGAGATGGGCGGATCATGAGGTCAGGAGATCGAGACCATCCTGGCTAACATGGTGAAACCCCGTCTCTACTAAAAAAAAAATACAAAAAACTAGCTGGGTGAGGTGGCGGGCGCCTGTAGTCCCAGCTACTCGGGAGGCTGAGGCAGGAGAATGGCCTAAACCCGGGAGGCGGAGCTTGCAGTGAGCTGAGATCTGGCCACTGCACGCAAGCATGGGTGACAGAGCAAGACGCCGTCTCAAAAAAAAAAAAAAAAAAAAAAAAAAAAAAAAGGAACTTTTTTCCAATTTTTTCTAAAACACAGGGTTAGTTTTTT
>NW_016886678.1:0-346 GCF_001698545.2 Rhinopithecus bieti | reverse complement strand
CTTTCTATACTTGAAGACAGGACATCTTTTCATTTATTTGTGTTTTCTTCAATTTCTTTTTTTTTTTTTTTTCTCTTTTTTTAAAAAGTTTTTTTTTTTTTTTTTTTTTATTCATTATACTCTAAGTTCTAGGGTACATGTGCATAACGTGCAGGTTGGTTACATATGTATACTTGTGCCATGCTGGTGTGCTGCACCCATCAACTCGTCAGCACCCATCAACTCGTCATTTACATCAGGTATAACTCCCAATGCAATCCCTCCCCCCTCACCCCTCCCCATGATAGGCCTCAGTGTGTGTTGTTCCCCTTCCTGAGTCCAAGTGATGTCATTGCTCAGTTCCCAC
>NW_016886677.1:0-1594 GCF_001698545.2 Rhinopithecus bieti | reverse complement strand
AAAGCTAGTATAAACATATTAAAGTCTATAATCCTCATCTCTATTTCATGTCCTAGCAACAATTTATTTTCACACTAAAATAAAATTTTACAATTACATAAATATAGCAATTATATCACACTTAAGATTAAAATAATTCTTTTAAACTGTCAGTAAAGCAATTACCTTCAAAATTTTGGATGGCTTATAAGCATAATTTTGACAATCATCTTAATAAGATTCATACATTGGACAATGAATCGTTCAAATGTAACGCCTTCACCAACTTCTGTAAAACATAGCTTACAGAAAATTCCAGTGATCTCTGAATTAGAGGAGTAAATGAAAAGGGATGTTGATCCAAGAAGTCTAAAAGCTGTAAAAAAAGTAAAATAAAATAAATAAAACTAAAATGTATTTTCCCCAAATTCATATTGGAATATAATCACTTCAATTATAACTTTACTAACAATCATTTAGCAGTCTGAACCTTAATGTGGAGTCCACGTTCACTCAGTTTTACATGTATCATAACCCTTCTTGAGGCACATCATATAATGTGGATTATGTTAGATTATATCTCATAATAAGAACTTTCTATTATTTTCAGTACAAAACCAAAACAGACCCAGTTCATACTTAATTTTATAACAATGGGTAAATATGATACAAAATGCTAAAATATGCAACAGATAGACCTTTAAAAGTAATAGACTAAGACAAAGAATTTAAATATTATCTTCCCTTTCCCATATGAACTATATTTTAATGTATCATGTAGCTGACGAGGGAGACGTCTTCTTTATAGAAGAATTTCAGCTAATAAGTGCAAAAGGAATAACAGACTTAGAATGCCATCATTTTGTAACTCCTGATCAAATAACGGATCTAGGCAAATGACGATCAACGCTGTTAAAATAGGAGAAAAGCTGCTAAGGAAAGTTGATAGATCACTCATCAATCTTAACCACAGAAAATAAACCAATGAAAACAAAGACACAACATACCAGAATCTCTGGGACACATTTAAAGCAGTGTGTAGAGGGAAATTTACAGCACTAAATGAACACAAGAGAAAGCAGGAAAGATCTAAAATTGACACCCTAACATCACAATTAAAAGAACTAGAAAAGCAAGAGCAAACAAATTCAAAAGCTAGAAGAAGGCAAGAAATAACTAAGATCAGAGCAGAATTGAAGGAGATAGGGACACAAAAAAACCTTTAAAAAAAATCAATGAATCCAGGAGCTGGTTTTTTTGAAAAGATCAACAAAAGTGATAGACCACTAGCAAGACTAACAAAGAAGAAAAGAGAGAAGAATCAAATAGATGAAATAAAAAATGATAAAGGGGATATCACCACAGACCCCACAGAAATACAAACATCAGAGAACACTGTAAACACCTCCACGCATATAAACTAGAAAATCTAGAAGAAATGCATAAATTCCTGGACACATACACCCTCCCAAGACTAAACCAGTAAGAAGCTGAATCACTGAATAGACCAATAACAGGCTCTGAAATTGAGGCAATAATCAATAGCCTACCAACCAAAAAAAGTCCCAAACCTGACAGATTCACAGTCGAATTCTACCATAGGTACAAAGAGGAG
>NW_016886676.1:0-1886 GCF_001698545.2 Rhinopithecus bieti | reverse complement strand
TTTCTAAGGCCTCTTTTCCGTTTCATTGGTCTATATATCTGTTTTGGTACCAGTACCATGCTGTTTTGGTTACTGTGGCCTTGTAGTATAGTTTGAAGTCCGGTAGTGTGATGCCTCCAGCTTTGTTCTTTTGCTTAGGATTGTCTTGGCTATACAGGCTCTGTTTTGGTTCCATATGAAATTTAAAGTACCTTTTCTAATTCTGTGAAGAGAGTCAATGGTAGCTTGATGGGTATAGCACTGAATCTATGACTTACTTTGGGCAGTATGGCCATTTTCATGATATTGATTCTTCCTATCCGTGAGCACAGAATGTTTTCTATTTGTTTGTGTTCTCTCTTTTTTCCTTGAGCAGTGGTTTGTAATTCTCCTTGAAGAGGTCATTCATATCCCTCGTTAGTTGTATTCCTAGGTATTTTATTCTCTTTAAAGAAATTGTGAATGGGAGTTCACTCATGATTTGGCTGTTTGTCTATTAATGGTGTATAGGAATGTTTGTAATTTTGCACATTGATTTTGTATCCAGAGACTTTGCTGAAGTTGCTTATCAACTTAAGGAGATTTTGGGCTAAGATGATGGGGTTTTCTAAATAATAATCATGTCATCTGTAAACTTTGGCAATTTACCTGCCTCTCTTCCTATTTGAATGCCTTTATTTCTTTCCCTTCCCTGATTGCCCTGGCCAGAACTTCCATTACTGTGTTGAATAAGAGTGGTCAGAAAGCGAATCATTGTCTTGTGCTGGTTTTCAAAGAGAATGCTTCTAGCTTTTGCCCATTAGATATGATATTGGCTGTGGGTGTGTCATAAATAGCTCTTATTATTTTGAGATAAATTCCATCAATACCTAGTTTATTGAGAGTTTTAGCATGAAGGGGTGAATTTTATTGAAGGTCTTTCTGCATCTATTGAGATAATCATGTGGTGTTTGTCACTGGTTCTGTTTATGTGATGGAGTATGTTTACCGATTGGGTTTGTTGAACCAGCCTTGCATCCAGGGATGAAGCCAACTTGATTGTGGTGGATAAGCTTTTGATGTGCTGCTGGATTTGGTTTGCCAGTATTTTATTGAGGATTTTGCATCGATGTTCATCAGGGATATTGGCCTGAAATTTTCCTTTTGTGTGTGTGTGTCTCTTCCAGTTTTGGTATCAGGATGTGCTGGTCTAGTAAAATGAGTTAGGAAGGAGTTCCTCTTTCTCTACTGTTGGGAATAGTTTCAGAAGGAATGGTACCAGCTCCTCTTTGTACCTCTGGTAGAATTTGACTGTAAATCTGTCTGGTCCTGGACTGTTTTGGTTGGTAGGCTATTAATTACTGCCTCAATTTCAGAACTTGTTATTTGTCTATTCAGGGATTCAACTTCTTCTTGGTTCAGTCTTGGGAGGGTGTATGTACTCAGGGATTTGTCCATTTCTTGTAGATTTTCTAGTTTATTTGTGTAGAGGTGTTTGTAGTATTCTCTGATGGTAGTTTGTATTTCTGTAGGATCAGTGGTGATATCCCCTTTATCATTTTTTATTGTGTCTATTCGATTCTTCTCTCTTTTCTTCTTTATTAGTCTGGCTAGTGGTCTATTTATTTGTTAATGTTTTCAAAAGCCCAGCTCCTGGATTCATTGATTTTTTGAAGGGTTTTTTGTGTCGTTATCTCCTTCAGTTCTGCTCTGATCTTAGTTATTTCTGGTCTTCTGCTAGCTTTTGAATTTATCTGCTCTTCCTTCTCTAGTTCTTTTAATTGTAATGTCAGGGTGTCAATTTTAGATCTTTCCTGCTTTAAGCTGTTGGCATTTAGTGCTATAAATTTTCCTCTAAACACTGCATTAGCTGTGTCCCAGAGATTCTGGTACATTGTATCTTTGTTGTCATTGGTTTCAAAGAACTG
>NW_016886675.1:0-345 GCF_001698545.2 Rhinopithecus bieti | reverse complement strand
CCCTTTTTTTTTTTTTTTTTTTTTTTTTTTTTTTTTTTTTTTTTTTTTTTTTTTTGAGATGAAGTCTCGCACTGTCACCCGGGCTGGAGTGCAGTAGCACCATCTCCAGTCACTGCAACCTCCGCTTCCCGGGTTCAAGTGATTCTCCTGCCTCAGCCTCCCAAGTAGCTGGGATTACAGTCGCCTGCCACCATGCCCAGCT
Source organism: Rhinopithecus bieti (assembly GCF_001698545.2). Classification (NCBI taxonomy): domain Eukaryota; kingdom Metazoa; phylum Chordata; class Mammalia; order Primates; family Cercopithecidae; genus Rhinopithecus; species Rhinopithecus bieti. The sequence goes on along the minus strand of NW_016886675.1, from coordinate 143 downwards.
AATTTTTTGTATTGTTAGTAGAGACAGAATTTCATCATGTTGGTCAGGCTGGTCTTGAACTCCTGACCTCAGGTGATCCACCCACTTCAGCCTCCCAAAGTACATTTTTTATAATAAAGTATACATGAGAAATACACACATGC
>NW_016886674.1:0-1481 GCF_001698545.2 Rhinopithecus bieti | reverse complement strand
CGAGGTGATGGGACAGCGTCAGTCTTCAGCCGCTAAGCCGAGAAGGTCTGGGAAGGAGTCAGTCAGAGGCCAGAGCTCCAGGGGCTCTGGGAGTGGCTGCTGGGCGAGTTAAATAGTCCGATTTCCAGTGGGGTCCCGCACAGATGGGACAGGGCTTAGGAGGAATCCCAGGCTGCAGACATTCCTTGACCTGGTGGCCAGATTTCCGACACTTGTAGCAAGCTCCTGGGGAGGAGGTTCTGGAGGAACCCCTGGCAGCTGCGGTTCAGGTGTTCGGAGTTGTGTGCTGGAGATGTGGCTGGGGTTTGTCTCACAGTGGAGGCAAGGAATTCCAACTCAGAAATAAGTTGCTACTTGGCTGCCTCTACTCTATTATTGTACACCTTGAAGGCGAGGTTCATTAAGTCCTGTTGTGGGATTTGAGGGCCGGAATTTAATTTTGGAGCTTTAATTTGGGGCACAGATTGGGTAATGAAATAAAATGCATATTAAGAATAAGATGGCCTTCTGACTTTTCAGGGTCTAGGGCTGAAAAGCGTCTCAGGGTTACTGCTAAACAGGCCATGAACTGGGCTAAGGGTTTTGTTTGTTTGTTTTTTAATGAAAAGAGTCTAAATGCTAACTGATTTAGGAGAGGTCAGATAAAGAAAAGGAACATTAACCTTGACTATGCCTGTAGCTCTAGCCACTTTAAGAGGAAATTGCTGGGCAGGTGAGGGGAGGGCTAGTCACAGAAGGAAACTGTAAGCCAGACCAGGTGTGAGGAGGGGAGGTGATAAAAGGATTACCGGGTTGGGGAGCGGAGGCTGAGGAAAATTGGGACCTAGCTTGGCCTGGCGAGGAGGACAGAGGTCAGATGGGTCTGTAGAAAAGGATGATTTTAGAAAGACTCAGCGACGCTTGGGGTTGGGACTTGAGGGGACAGGCGGGAGGGAAAGAAGGAAGATTTGGGACGAGTTGCATTGGGAACAGAGACTAGGGAGGGACGGATGTGTAAAAGAATGCCTGGACATCAGGCACCTCAGACCGTTTGCCCATTTTACGACAAGAATTATTTAGATCTTGCAGGATGGAAAATCGAAAGTGCCGTTTTCTGGCTATTTGGAACTACTGTCGAGTTTGTATTGGGGTCAGGCGGCATTGTAGAAGAAAATAAGGCATTTAGGTTTTAGGTCAGGTGTGAGTTGAAGAGGTTTTAAGTTCTTGAGAGCACAGGCTAAGGGAGAAGAAGGAGGAATGGAGGGTGGAAGGTTGCCCATAGTGAAGGAGGCAAGCCCAGAGAAAAGAGAGAGTAGAGACATGGAGAGAAGGAGTTTGGGGTTCTTGCCCTCCAGAAAAGCGGGAAAGGGATCGGTGTGTGGAACTAAGGGATTCAGGAACAAAATAAGAGGTCAGGGAGCAAAATAAGAGGGGCGCAAAAAATAAGAGGTTGGGGTACTTGCCCCTCCCCTAGAAAAGCAGAGAAGGGGTAGAAATGGAGA
>NW_016886673.1:0-882 GCF_001698545.2 Rhinopithecus bieti | reverse complement strand
AGTGATCCTGAGCTTTTTTTCATACCTTTCTTGGCCTTATAAATGTCATATATTGAAAATTGTCTATTCATATCCTTTTCCCACTTTTGATGGGGTTACTTCTTTTTTTTTTCTTGTAAATTTGTTTAAGTTCCTTGTAGATTCTGGCTATTCGTCCTTTGTCAGATAGATATATTGCAAAATTTTCTCCCATTCTGTAGGTTGCCTCTTCACTCTGATGATAGTTTCTTTCACTCTGCAGAAGCTCTTTAGTTTAATTAGATCCCATTTGTCAATTTTGGCTTTTGTTGCAATTGCTTTTGGTGTTTTAGTCATGAAGTCTTTGCCCATGCCTATATCCTGAATGGATTTATTTCAGTTTTCTTCTCAGGTATCTATGGTTTTGGTCTTATATTTAAGCCTTTAATTCATCTTTAGTTAATTTTGTATCAGGTGTAAGGAAGGGGTCCAGTTTCCGTTTTCTGCATATGGCTAGCCAGTTTTCTTAGCATCGTTTATCAAATAGGGAATTCTTTCCTCATTGTTTGTTTTGTCAGGGTTGTCAAAGATCAGATGGTTGTAGATAGGTGGTGTTATTTCTGAGGCCTCTGTTCTGTTCCATTGGTCTATATATCTGTTTTGGTACCAGAACCATGCTGTTTTGGTTACCGTAGCCTGGTAGTATAATTTGAAGTCAGGTAGCATGATGCCTCCAGCTTTGTTCTTTTGCTTAGAATTGTCTGGGCTATACAGGCTCTTTTTTGGTTCCATATTAAATTTGAAGTAGTTTTTTTCTAGTTCTATGAAGAAAGTCAATGGTAGCTTAATGGGAATAGCATTGAATCTATCAATTACTTTGGGCAGTATGGCCATTTCCATGATACTGATTCTTCTTATCCATGA
>NW_016886672.1:0-345 GCF_001698545.2 Rhinopithecus bieti | reverse complement strand
TTTGTAGGGTTTCTCTCTGGTATGAATTCTCTTATGTTCAGTAAGGGTTGAGGACCAGAAAAATGCTTTGCCACATTCTTCACTCTTGTAAGGTTTCTCTTTAGTATTAATTACCTTATGTGTAGTAAGATTAGAAGATTGATTTAAAGCTTTGCCACATTCTTCACATTTGTAGGGTTTCTCTCTGGTATGAATTCTCTTATGTTCAGTAAGGGTTGAGGACCAGAAAAATGCTTTGCCACATTCTTCACTCTTGTAGGGCTTCTCTCCAGAGTGTATCCTTTTATGTCTAGTTAGGGTTGAAGACCACATAAATGCTTTATCACATTCTTTACATTTGAAGGG
>NW_016886671.1:0-363 GCF_001698545.2 Rhinopithecus bieti | reverse complement strand
GGGATCTCAGATTCTTTTAAACAACCAGCTCTCACATGAACTAGCATATCACATGGTGGGAGAAGGAGCAAGAGAGAGAAGGGAAGGATCTCAGATTCTTTTAAACAACCAGCTCTCACATGAACTATCAGAGCAAGAACTCACTCATTACCAACGGGATACCACCAAGCCATTCATAATGGATCTACCCTCATGACCCAGACACCACCCCCCAGGCCCATGTCCAACATTGGAGGTCACGTTGCAACATGAGAATTGGAGGGTATACACATCCAAACTATATCTAGAGATTTCAGGGCCAGGTGTGGTGCCTCACGCCTGTAATCCTAGCTAGCACGTTGGGAGGCTGAGGCAGGAGGATTA
>NW_016886670.1:0-840 GCF_001698545.2 Rhinopithecus bieti | reverse complement strand
TTAAGAAATAATTATTTCACTGCAGATTTATGTATTAAAATGTTTGCATTTGTATTATAAAATGATACATTATGTTCTAAGGTTTTATTCCAATTAACATCTTCATGTAGAAAATTAAAATGTAGATTTTCCTGATGTAGCCTAAAATATTTTATCTTTGTTAAATACTATTTTAAAATCTAAAATATAATTTTCCTTTGAATATAAATGAAATGGATTAGATGTCCACCCACTCCATAATTAAATTGTAAGACCATTGCATCCCTTAAGAGCAGATAAGATCAGTAAAAAAGTAAGACTATAAAATATCTTAGCAACATAGTTAAAATAACCTAATTCAGGTATAGACTGCACCAAACAATAAGAAAATCCCTGTTGTTTTCAATGGCATTGGATACATTTACCAAAACTCACCATATGCTGTGTCATTAATTATTAAAATCATTAAAATATGTTCTTTTCCTATAGTTGAGTTAACCTAGAAATAAATATCAAAAAATGAAATTTCAAAAAATATCAAAAAATAAAATATATGTTTTCTCTCAACAGGACATGTGCCTGTGTTAACTGTAATATCTATGCCCATCAAAATCAGGAAAAAAACACTTAAGTATCCCATGATTAATAAATATTAAATGAAAACTTCATGAAAGATAACTAGAAACATATGTAGCTAGTGGGATGCAGTTTAACTTTGTACAGAAAACAAGCTATAGATTTAACTGCATATATTTGTGAAGTAATGAGATAGAAATTCAGTGGTTGAATTTTCATTTCAAGAAACCAAGAAAGTAAAATAAAATCTGTATAAAATACAGAATGGATAAAATCATAAAATAA
>NW_016886669.1:0-729 GCF_001698545.2 Rhinopithecus bieti | reverse complement strand
ATCATTGTGAACATTAATCTTTGTTGGCACGTAAACACTGTTAGGTCAAAATTTACAGGTTCTTTTAGGTTTTAATGAAAAGCTTAGTTTTAAGAGAAAAGAAACAACGAAACTGACATGTTATAATAAGCTAATCAATTTAGTTTATGATTACTGACCAACAACTATAAGAATGATAAACGAAAGGCAATTCCTGGCTCTATTATCCCTCTCTTAAAATTTTGTTTTAAGATTTTGTTTTACATTTATAAAAGTGGCACTTAATCAGATTCTAATCATCCTCAGAGGATGAATCTATTGCTTTCATTTCCTTATTAAAATAAACTTTCAACCTTAATATTACTACACATGGATAAATTTTAAAACTATTATATGAAGATTATACAAACAAATATAAAAGCTGAACCAGAAGCTGTGCACAGGGGCTCATGCCTGTAATCCCAGCATTTTGGGAGGTCGAGGTATGCAGATGGTTTGAGTTCAGGGGTTCGAGACCAGCCTGGGCAACATGGCAAAACCACATCTCTACTAAAATACAAAACATTAAGGCCTGGCGCAGTGGCTCATGCCTGTAATCCCAGCACTTTGGGAGGCCAAAGCTGGGCAGATCACCTGAGGTCAGGAGTTCGAGACCAGCTTGACCAACATAGGGAAACCCTGACTCTACTAAAATACAAAATTAGCTGGGCGTGATGGTGCATGCCTATAATCCCAGCTACTCAGGAGAAT
>NW_016886668.1:0-420 GCF_001698545.2 Rhinopithecus bieti | reverse complement strand
AGTCATTTTGCAGAACAAAGGGGTTGCACGCAGGTGTGGCCAGAGAAACCTTGGCACAGAAGAAACAAGTGCTTTGTAATGCTTAGGGCACCTGGGATCTCTTTGGATGGGCGGACATAGGGGACCCTGTGCAAGCCTGCCTGCATTTATTTGGGTATGCAAGCTTATATTGGAGTCTTGGCAATGAGAGGACAAGAGTGGAGGGAACAGAGCTGTTAACAGAAAGGGGTCTATGTCCAGATGCCAAGAGAGGGTTCTTGGATCTCATGCAAGAAAAAATTCAGGGCAAATCCATAGAGTAAAGTGAAAGCAAGTTTATTGAGAAAGTAGAGGAATAAAAGAATGGCTACTCCATAGGCAGAGCAGCCTCGAGGGCTGCTGGTTGCCCATTTTATGGCTGTTTCTTGATTATATGGTAAA
>NW_016886667.1:0-343 GCF_001698545.2 Rhinopithecus bieti | reverse complement strand
TACTAGCAAACCGAATCCAGCAGCACATCAAAAGCTTATCCATCACGATCAAGTCAGCTTCATCACTGGGATGCAAGGCTGGTTCAACATATGCAAATCAATAAATGTAATCCATCACATAACAGAACCAATGACAAAACCACATGATTGTCTCAATAGATGCAGAAAAGGCCTTGGACAAAATTCAACAGTCTTTCATGCTAAAACACTCAATAAACTAGGTATTGATGGAACGTATCTCAACATAATAAGAGCTATTTATGACAAACCCACAGCCAATATCATACTGAATGGGCATACCTGGAAGCATTCCCTTTGAAAACTGGCACAAAACAAGGATACC
>NW_016886666.1:0-2176 GCF_001698545.2 Rhinopithecus bieti | reverse complement strand
ACTGGAGAAAGCGGCTTGATAGTTTTCCGGCTTCTTACAAAAGCAATCGATGGTTGTGGATCCAGTCTAATGCACGCCTGCTTTATAAAATGGAAGACCAGATTTTATCATTGCGATTCAGAGACCACTAACGTAAGCAAAAGAATGTTTCCTGTTTTGTTAACAGTTTTGTTTTCATAAGTCCTCTTACGCGAAAGCATAAAATAATTCAGGCAGAATTTAGTCTGTAAATAAAACTGAAAAGTTTAAGTAATTTGTCTAGAAAGAAGAGCACAGGTGAGAGACATTGAGAAGATAGAATTGACAAATTTTATTGAGCAGCTACATGTGCAGAGCTATAGAAAGAATAGTAGAAGAAAACACTAGGGTTTTATCCTGGGCATATGAAGTACATATGAAAAGGTAGTGTCATTGGTAAAATAAAAGAAAATATAACAATGCTTTATTTAGAATATGTTCTCTAAACCCAGCAGTGATTTCAAGAGTTTCTTACGTATGTTACAAATGAGTCCTTTATCAAATATTTGTATTGCAAATGTTTCCTCACACCCTGGAGAACTGATTTTGTCTGTGGCTTGAGGTAAGGATTGATTCCCCCCAGCCCTTACATGTGTACCCAATTGACCAGTCACATTGAAAAGATGATTTACTGAGAAGGTCATCTTTTCCCCACTGCACTGTATTTTGATCAGGGGATTTTGTCTTTGGTTCTCTGTCTGGATTGTGTTGTTCTATTAATAGCTCCATTGGTGTAGTTGTCTATTTTGTCTAGCACTACACAGTTGTAGTTATTCTATCTTTATTATAAATTTCTATGTCTGAGTGTGTCTTCATTTTGTTTGTTTCGCCTTTTTTGTTCTGCTTGAAGATTGCCTTGGTTCTTCTTTGCCCTTTATAAATCCATATACCTTTTAGAAAACAGTTGTCTGAAAATCTGTTGAGATTTTGAGTGAGATTACCTTGAAACTGTAGATCATTTGGGGAGAATTAACGTCTTTTCATACTGAATCTTTGAACCCATGAACATGGTGAATGTGTGTGTGTATATAAGTACCCATGGAAGTACATGAGTATGTGTGTACAGATGTATATGAGTGCGTGGGTATGTGTGTACCTCTACAAATTTGTCCTTCTTCCTTGATCAATGTTTCTAGAAGGCACCTTTTTTAAATTAGACTTTATTAGTCTTTATTAGGATCCAACTTTTGGTTTATTGATTTTTTTCTATTTTATACATTTGTTTTCAATTTTAATTATGTCTGCTCATTATTATTTTCTTCCTTCTACTTTCTTTGGGTATAATTTACAATTTTATCCAACTTTTAAAAAATATATACTTAAACATATATATCAGTTTCCCTTTAAGTACAACTTTACAACCCTCATCTTTTGCCATCTTATTTTATTTAATTGAAAATACTGGCTAATTTTCTTTTATTTTATTTTATTCACGAATTATTTTGAAATACAGTGTTACTGTACTTTTGGTGTTTGGGGATTTTCTAGTTGCCTTTTGTGATTGACTTAGCTTAGTTCCACTATAGTCAGAAAACGTTCTCTGAATGAATTTCAGTTTTTTTGAAATTTGTGGTGGCTTATTTTATGATCTAATACATGGTCTACATTGGTAAAATATCCCATGTAATCTTGTGAAGAATACATGTTCTGTCATTTGGGAGTATGTTGTTCTTTTGTATATCAGAAGTCTAGTTTGTTAATTGTGTTCATATTTCTATATATTTGTTGATACTTTGTGTGCTTCTGTTACTAAGACACGTTGTTTTCATTTATTTATTACTAATGGGGGGCATCTTTTACATCTTTCTAGGACATTTTCTTTTATAAATTACGTTTGTATCATTTACCTGTTTTCTGTTGAGTTGTTTGCCTCTCTCTTAGACACTATTGGAGCTCTTTATTACGGATATGAAATTTTATATATATGTATATTGAATTATAAATACATTATATATGTTACAAATATTTTATTTAAGAATTCTATTGCAAAATACAAATACTTTAATATTAAACAACTTTCATATTACTAATTATGCCAATCTTTGTCTTTATAGCTTCTGGGTTTTACTAGAGAGGTTTGTTGTTTCAGATTCTTAAGTTTCTAATTCCTAATTTTTTTTATTTTGTTGTTGTTTCTTTTTTTTTTTTTTTTTTTTTT
>NW_016886665.1:0-1598 GCF_001698545.2 Rhinopithecus bieti | reverse complement strand
AAGTCCCTTTGTGGATCCGTCCATGACAGTGTCCAAGCTGTGTAATCGAAGGAACCTTTATCTCTGTGAGATGATTACACATATCACAGAGTAGTTTCCTAGAAAGCTTCTTTCCAGGTTTTGTCTGAGGCTGTTTCCCTTTTCATCATCGGCATCAACACGCTCCTGAATATCACTTGATACCTGTTTCTCCAAAAGGGTTTCCCTGGCGCTGTATGAGAAGAGAGGTGTAACACTGTGAGTGGAATGCACACGTCACAAAGCTGTTCCTCAGAAAGCTTCTCTCCAGTTTCGGTCTGAACATATTTCCTTTCTCACCATAACCCTCAAAGTTCTCCCGAATGTCCCATCACACGCTAAACATACACAGGGTTTTAAAACTGCTCAATGTAAGGAGAGGGTTCACTGAGCGAGAGGAATTAAGACGACACAGACGAGTTTCACAAAAGCTTCCTTCTGGATTTTACCTGAGCATATTTCTTTCCCCATGTTCTAAAGATCATTCCCAAATGTCCTTCCTCAGATTCCACAAAACAGTGATTTCAATCTGCTCAATCCAAAGAATGGTTTAAATCTAGGAGACAAATACACACATCGCAAAGCAGTTGCTCAGAAAGTTACTCTGCAGATTTCATTGGAAGATGCTTCCTTGCTCACCACAAGCCTCCGGGTGTCACTAAATATCCCTTCACAGATTCTTCAAAGACAGAATGTCGAAACTGGGCAACATGGAGTAAGCATAAATTCTGTGAAGTGAATGCACATATCAGAGAGCAGATTCGTGGAACGCTACTTCCTCGATTTTATTTCAGTATATTTCACTATTCGCCATAGTCCCCAGGGTGCTCCCAAATATCACTTTTCTGTTTCACAAGAACAGTGTTCAAACCCTTCCTTGTGAAATAAGAGGTATAACTCCCTGAGTGGAATGCATACATCACAAGTAGTTTCTCAGAAAGCTTCTATCCAGTTTTCATCTGAAGATATGTCCTCTTTCACCGTAGGCCTGAATGTGCTCCCAAATGTCCCTTTGCAGATTCGTGCATGACGGAGTTTCCAAACTGCATAATATAAGAAAGTGTTGAACTATGCAAGATAAATAGATATATTGAACATGAAGCAATTTCACAGAAATCTTTCTTCCAGTTTTGTTGCGGATATTTCCTTTTCACCATAGCCATCCCTATACTTCTGATTGTCTCTTGGTAGCTTTTCTCCAAAAGAGATTCTGGAATCCTCTAGGAGAAGAAAGGCATATTTCTGTGTGTGGAATGCACACGTCACAAAGCAGCTCCTCAGGAAGCTTCTCTCCAGTTTCTATCTGAAGACGTTTCCTTTCTCACCGTAACCCTTAAATCGCTCCTGAATACCCCTTCGCAGTCTAAACAAAATAGTTTTATGATACCGCTTAATGAATAGAGGACCTCCACTGTGTGAGCAGAATTCACGTGACACAGAGCAGGTTCAGAGAAAGCTTCCTTCTGGTTTCTCTCTGAGGTTATTTTATTTCGGGGTATTCTAAAGAGCATCTCCAAATCTCCTTTCTCAGATTCCACAGAAACAGTGATTTCAAACTGCTCAAGCCATAGAATGATTTA
>NW_016886664.1:0-293 GCF_001698545.2 Rhinopithecus bieti | reverse complement strand
AAACTACTACATTGTTGGTGGGAATGTAAACTAGTACAACCACTGTGTAAAACAGTGTGGAGACTCCTTAAAGTACTAAAAGCAGAATTACCATTTGATCCAGCAATTCCACTACTGGGTATCTACCCAGGGGAAAAGAAGCCATTATACAAAAAAGACACTTGACACACATGTGTATAGCAGCACAATTCACAATTGCAAAATATGGAACCAGCCTAAATGCCCATCAATCAATGAGTGGATAAAGAAACTGTGAGATAGATAGGTAGATAGATAGATAGACAGACAGACAG
>NW_016886662.1:0-293 GCF_001698545.2 Rhinopithecus bieti | reverse complement strand
CATGCTGTTGGATCACCTGATCAATTTCCGCGTGGGTGCCGTCCATCACGACGGATTGTGCGCCGGCATTGATCGGGTTGTAGATCAGACGGCCGGTTTCCGGCTGGCGATAGGCGAAGTCATGGCGTTGCTTGGTGGTATTGGCGATATAAAGTTTCATCTTCACTCCCGGATAAAAAAAATCCCTACGCACCAAAAGGTGCGCAGGAAAAGTGACGCGGCGGAATTAGTCGCTGTACTTCATTGAGATAATGGTCAGCGCCTCAGGGCGAAGCACCCAGCCCGGCGTCGAA
>NW_016886661.1:0-293 GCF_001698545.2 Rhinopithecus bieti | reverse complement strand
TTTTTTTGAGACGGAGGCTTGCTCTGTTGCCCAGGCTGGAGTGCAGTGACCGGATCTTGGCTCACTGCAACCTCCGCATCCTGGGTTCAAGCGATTCTCTTGCTTCAGCCTCCCGAGTAGCTGGGATTACAGGCGCCTGCCGCCTCGCCCGGCTAGTTTTTTGTATTTTTAGTAGAGATGGGGTTTCACCGTGTTAGCCAGGATGGTCTCGATCTCCTGACCTCATGATCCGCCCGTCTCGGCCTCCCAAAGTGCTGGGATTACAGGCTTGAGCCACCGCGCCCGGCCACCCC
>NW_016886660.1:0-402 GCF_001698545.2 Rhinopithecus bieti | reverse complement strand
CCTCTCTTCCTCCTCCTCCTCCCCCTCCTCCTCCTCCTCCTTCTTCTTCTTGTTCCTCTTCTTCCTTTTTTCTTCTTCTTCTCCTCCTTCTGCTTCTCTTCCTCTCCTCCTCCTCTCCTCTTCCTCCTCCTCCTCCTCCTCCTTCTTCTTCTTATTCCTCTTCTTCCTTTTTTCTTCTTCTTCTCCTCCTCCTTCTGCTTCTCTTCCTCTCCTCCTCCTCTCCTCCTCCTCCTCCTCCTCCTCCTTCTTCTTCTTATTCCTCTTCTTCCTTTTTTCTTCTTCTTCTCCTCCTCCTTCTGCTTCTCTTCCTCTCCTCCTCCTCTCCTCCTCCTCCTCCTCCTCCTTCTCCTCCTTCTCCTCCTTCTCCTCCTTCTCCTCCTTCTCCTCCTTCTCCTCCTTCTC
>NW_016886659.1:0-1596 GCF_001698545.2 Rhinopithecus bieti | reverse complement strand
CAAGAATAAAATAATTATTATTTTGAAGACTGAAAGAGCTTCAGAGAGGAGGTGGCAATATTTGAGGTAGGATTAAAGGATGCTGCCATGGCTTGAAAGTCCCTTACAAAACGCATACTGAAGTTTGTTATTCTGATGGTATTAAGAGGTGGGACTGTTAAGAAGCGATTAAATCATGAGGGCTCTGCCCTCACGAATGTATTAATGTTGATATCATGTTCTCTCTCTCTCTCTCTCTCTCTCTTTCTCTCTCTCTCTCTCCACACACACATACACACACACACACACACACACACACACACACACACACACACCTCCTATGGGATAATGCAGCAAGAAGGCCCTCAGAAGATGCTGACACCTTGACCTTGGTTTCCCCAGCATCCAGAACTCTAAGCTAATAAATTTCTACTTTTATAAATTACCCCATCTATGGTATTTTATCATAACAGCACAAAGTGAACTTATAGATATATAGCATTGGAATAAATTGAGTAAGAGGAGGACATTTGCCATACACAAAATATACGTAGGAATACATTTAATCACGGAGGTGAAAGATATCTAGAAGTAGAATTAATTACAAAATTCTTCTGAAGGAAATCAGAGATGACATAAACAAACAGAAAACATTCCATAATCATAGATTGGAAGATTTGATAGCATTAAAATGGCCATACTGCCCAAAGCACTCTAAAGATTTAATACTATTCATACCAAACCTCCAATGTCATTGTTCACAGAATTAGAAAAAAATAAAATAAAACTACTGCAAAATTCACATGAATGCAAAAAAGAGCCCAACTAGCCAAAGCAATTCTATGCAAAGATAACAAAGCTTAGTAATATCACCTTATCTGAGTTCAAACTACACTATAAGGCTGCTGTAATGAGTACAGCATGGTACTGGTACAAAACAGACACACAGATCAAGGGAACACAATAGAGAACCCAGAAATAAAACTGAACATCTACAACCATCGAATCTTCCACGATGTTGAAAAAAAAAATAAACAATGGAGAAAACATTCCCTATTCAATAAATGGTGCTGTGATAACTGGCTAGATATATGCAGAAGAATTAAACTAGAACCCCAACTTTCACAAAATATACAAATGTATACAAAATATACAAATATTATACCATATGCTTATACTACTACTATACGCTATTATAGTTTTATTATAATATATACTACTGCTAATACGCTATATAATACTACTATGTACTACCGTAGTGTTATACTATATACTACTAAATATCATTTGTATACAAATATATTTATAAAATATAAATATACAAATAATATACAAAATAATTCAGAATGAATTAGAAACATCAATGTAAGACCTCAAACTGTAAAATCCTAAAAGAAAACCTAGGAAATATCATTCTAGACATCAGCTTTGGCAAATAATTTATGACTAAGTTCCCAAAAGCAATGGTGACAAAATCAAAACTGAGAAATGGGACTTGATTAAACTAAAGATCTTCTCCACAATGAAATAAACAATAAACTATCAACATAGTAAGGAGATAACCTAATAATGGGAGAAAATATAATATTCACAAACCATGAGGAACTTAAACAACTC
>NW_016886658.1:0-1598 GCF_001698545.2 Rhinopithecus bieti | reverse complement strand
CACATCTGTCATTGAGGCTACTGCTCTGCTCCCCTCCACTACCTCTCAGCAAGCCGAACTCATTGCCTTAACTCAGGCCCTCACTCTTGCAAAGGGACTACACGTCAATATTTATAATGACCCCATATCCTGCACCACCATGCTGTTTTATGGGCTGAAAGGTTTCCTCACTATGCAAGGGCCCTCCATAATTAATGTGTCTTTAATAAAACTCTTCTCAAAGCCAGAGTCATTTACTTCCAAAGGAAGCTGGAGTCCATAAGCTAACAGTCATCCATAAGCCACTGCAAACGTCATCAAAAGGCATCAGATCCCATCGCTCAGGGGCAAGGCTTATGCTGATAAGGTAGCTAAAAAAGCAGCTAGTGTTCTAACTTCTATCCCTCTGGACAGCTTTTCTCCTTCTCATCTGGCCACTCCCACCTACTCCCTCACTGAAACTTCCACCTATCTCTTCCCACACAAAGCAAATGGTTCTTGGACCAAGGAAAATATCTCCTTCCAGTCTCACAGCCCATTCTATTCTATTCTCTTCATTTCATAACCTCTTCATGTAGGTTACAAGCCGCTAGCCCGCCTCTTAGAACCTCTCATTTCCTTTCCATCATGGAAATCTATCCTCAAGGAAATCACTTCTCAGTATTCCATCTGCTATTCTACTACTTCTCAGAGAGGGTTCAGGCCCCTCCCTTCCCTACACACCAAGCTAGGGGATTTACCCCTGCCCAGGACTGGCAAATTGACTTTACGCACATGCCTTGAGTCAGGAAACTAAAATATTTCTTGGTCTGGGTAGACACTTTCACTGGATGGGTAGAGGCCTTTCCCACAGGGTCTGAGAAGGCCACTGTGGTCATTTCTTCCCTTCTGTCAGACGTAATTCCTCGGTTTGGCCTTCCCACCTCTATACAGTTTGATAAAGGACCGGCCTTTATTAGTCAAGTCACCCAAGCAGTTTCTCAGGCTCTTGGTATTTAGTGGCTCCTGGTTTTACCGCAAATCACCACCCTTAAGTCTCTCTTGAAGTGGATAGATCTTCAGTGGCAAGGTACCCTCCAATACTTTCACCCTGATGAAGTCCTATTCTTCACTTTTATACTTACTCTTATTCCGGTTCCTGTTCTTATGCCACCCTCTACCTCTCCCCAGCTATCTCCACCACACTATCAATCTCACTCTCTCCTAGCTGTTTCTAATCCGTAACAAACAGTTGCTGTTTTGCATTTCTCTTTCCTCCAAAATCTCAGAGGCCTCGACTTACTGCTAAAAGAAGGGGAGACTCTGTATATTTTAAATGAGGAGTGCTATTTTACCTAAATCAATCTGGCATGGTATATGACAACATAAAAAAAAACACAAGGATAGAGCCTAAACTTGTGCCAACCAAGCAAGTAATTACGCTGAACCCCTTGGACATGCTGTAATTGGATGTCCTGGGTACTACCAATTCTTGGTCCTTTAATATCTGTTTTCTCCTTCTCTTCTTTGGACCTTGTGTCTTTCGTTTAGTTTCTCAATTCATGCAAAACCACATCCAGGCCATCACCAATAATTCTATATGACAAATGCTCCTTCTAACAACCCCACAATATCACCCC
>NW_016886657.1:0-1913 GCF_001698545.2 Rhinopithecus bieti | reverse complement strand
GACTTGTACATGTACCATCTTGGTGGTCTTGGATAACATCCAAAAGAATTCCCAGGATTACCAGGCAGGAACTCGTTTTCTTCCCTTACTTTCTCCCAAACAAATGGAGTCTCTCTTTCTGCTGAGCTGCCTGTATTATGGGGTGTCATGATGCAAGCACCCCTGTGGCCACCACCATTTGGACTGTGCTGGGTTATTTCTGAAGCCAGCAGTGGATCTCACCAAAGACCCACTGTAACCACTACCTGTCTACCACCTATGTTTGTTCAAGGCCCTAGGGTTCTATAATCAGTGGATAGGGAAGCCAGCTAGGTTAATGTCCTTTCCTTTGGGCTGGCAAGGTCCCCAGGCCCAAGCATGTCCAGAGATGCTGTTTGAGAGCCGAGGATTAGAGTCAAAAGCCTTAGAAATCTACCTGGTTTCTATTCTACTACAGCTAAACTGGCCCTCAAACCACAAGACAAAGTCCCTTCCCCTCTTCTTTCCCTTTCCATGGGCAGAGGAGCCTCTCCCAGCTGCCACAACTACCAGCCCAAAGTGAGTACTGCCAGGCCACCACCAATGTTCACTTAAAGCCCAAGGACTGTTCAGTCAGACTCTAATGAATGTTGCCAGGCCTGGGACACACCCTTTAGGGCAATGGTCTCCCCTCCCCTCTCGCCCAGGGCAGGTCCAGAATTGCTGACTCCAGAACCCCAAGATACTGTTTGCTGCTTTATCCCACTGTGGCTGAGCTGGCACCTAAGGTGTAAGACAAAGTCCTCTTACTTTCCCTTCTTCTTTTCTCAAGCAGAAGCAGTCTTTCTCTATAGCCACCACTACTTGGAACATGCTGGGTCTCACCTGAAGCCAGCACATCTCAGAGTCTCACCCAAGGCCCATGGCATACTATTTGAGTATGGCTGATGGTTATTTAGTGCCCAAGGGCTCTTTAGTCAGCAGGTGATGAATCCTGCGAGGACTGGGTCCTTTTATTCAAGGCACCAAGTTCCCTTCTGCCCCAAGTTGTGTCTAGAAATGTCATACAGGAGCTAGAGTGATTTTGATTTAGGCTAAAGTTTAAGGCTTACCACCTTAGGAATTGCTGTACTGTGAAGATAAAGCAATACACTTAAAACTGATGATGGTGATAATAATATCAAATACTTCTTAATTACTATGGTCCAGGCACCATGCTAGTCACTCTAAAAAAATTAGGTTATTTAATCATCACAGTAGCCATAATGAGTATTTATTATTATTATTATTAATTATTACCGTCCCTCATTTAAGATGAAGGAACTTAGAGGTGAAATCATTTGTCCAAGTTCAGATAGCTAGTTTGTAGAAATCACGACTCCAAACCAAGTATGCCTCTAAACAACACTCTTCTAACCAATATAATATATATCATGTTTGTCTACGAAATTCCTAAAATGTTCAATTCTAATTCCAAATCAGCATCTGTCTTCAGGGCTTGGTAGTGCCAAAGCATTTAATCTGAATATAGGGTTACTCAATACAGGAGTTAAGTTTCTCAAAAGCTATATATAAATCTGTATTCTTAATATTCTGTTGACTTTATTATAACTCTCTTATAGGTTATATTTCTACTCTTCAGTTCATAGTGGTTCCAAACTCTTGCACTTTCAATATTCCTGCCCATCATCTTTTCTAACATTTAATAATCTGTAAATAAATGCAGAGATACACTATGGAGTTCAAAAGACGTTTTATAATTCCTCAGTCAAGTGAATAAGACTAAAATGCAAATAACGACCTCTTACTTGTCAAATATCTGTTGTTCATAAAGCTGAGCATTGCTTTATAATACCTTTTGAAAATTATAAAAGGTCAAAATATACTAGAATAGATTAATTTTGCTCATCCTGGCACAACAGAACTATATAAAAAGCCTTTCAGAAATGAAGCTT
>NW_016886656.1:0-515 GCF_001698545.2 Rhinopithecus bieti | reverse complement strand
CTCACCCACTCACTCACCCACTCACTCACTCACTCACTCACTCACTCACTCACTCACCCACCCACTCACTCACCCACTCACCCACTCACTCACTCACTCACCCACTCACTCACCCACTCACCCACTCACTCACCCACTAACTCACCCACTCACCCACTCACCCACTCACTCAGCCACTCATCCACTCACTCACCCACTCACTCACCCACTCACTGACTCATTCACCCACTCACCCACTCACTCACCCACTCACTCACTCACTCACCCACTCACTCACTCATTCACCCACTCACCCACTCACCCACTCACTCACCCACTCACTCATTCACTCACTCACCCACTCATTCATCCACTCATTCATTCACCCGTTCACCCACTCACTCATTCACCCACTCACTCATTCACCCACTCACTCATTCATCCACTCATTCATACACCCATTCACCCACTCACTCACCCACTCACTTGTTCACCCACTCACCCACTCACTCACTCACCCACTCACTCATTCACCC
>NW_016886655.1:0-1296 GCF_001698545.2 Rhinopithecus bieti | reverse complement strand
CCGCTCCCCAGGCGAAGTGCAGTTGCAGCCAACCAAACTGGGGCTGCAGACCCAGGCATCCCTGCAGCTTGGGGGGCCTGGGAAGGCGCCCTGCCCTTGCAGGCTCGGAGGTGCCTGCTCCTGCTGCCTCATGTCTTTCCGCTCCCGTGCCTGCTACAATCTTGGAGCGGGATTGGGGCTGAGCCTGGGGCTGTCACAGCCCGACCAAGTGGGTGCATGCTCGGGGCAGTGATGACATGCCAGCTCCTTGTTGGCTCAGCCCTCTCTGAGGGATAAGATGAGGGCAGCTGAGTGCTGGGCTGCAGGTGCCCTTCGGTGCCAGCAGCCTCCCTGCCATGGATGACTGAGGGAGGCAGACAGGCTTCTGGGCTGAAGTGGGCAGATCCCCAGTAAGGCCCCGCCTTCAGGCCAGGGAGGACCTGAAGGCTAGGGGCCAGGCTGCGAGTCCTGAGACCTGAGTGGGGATTTGCAGCGCCTCTTCCAGGCCCACCCATGGCTGCCCATGGACCAATCAGCATGCACTTCCTTCCTTCTGAGGTCCATAAAAGCCCCAGGCTCAGCCAAAGGAGGGCAGAGAATGCCAGAAGGGAGACTATGGTCTGGAAGACCAGCTGCAGAGAGGAGCTACCCTCTCTGCTGAGAGCTTCAGAGACCTGGAGAAGTTGGGACTACCAGGTGCAGACAGCAGTAACCTTCTCCAGGACCTCCTCTCTGCTGAGAGCTGGACACTTGAGGGTGAGCTGCCTACAGAGAGGAGCTACCTACTGCAGGTCTCCTCCGAGCTGTTCTAACACTTAAAGCTCATCTGTTCACCTTCACTTGTCTGCTTACTTCATTCTTCCTGGCCAAGAACTTGGGCAAAGGCACCGCCCATCACACAGGTTTCCAGCCAGAAAATCGACATCCTAAAGATCCTGTAACACATTTATGAGTAAGTTTTCTTGTGGAGCAGAGCTCCTGACTGCTCTCTAAAGCATGAGGATCCTTTCATTTCATTTTATTGCCTGGCTACTCTAGCTACAACTTTCAGAAAATATTGAATAGAAGTAGCAAGAGTAAGCATCCCTGACTTGTTCCTGATCTTAGCAGGGAAAGTGTTCAGTCTTTTGCTGTTAAGTATGTTTGTTGTGGGTTTTCATAGATGCTGTTTATCAAGTTGAGGAAGGTCCTGTCTATTTCTAGTTTGGTTTTTTTTTTTTTTTACAATGAAAGACTGTTAGATTTTGTCAAATGCTTTTCATGTGTCTGTTGCGATGATTATATTGTTTTTATATTTTAAATAAAAATAAAAAATAA
>NW_016886654.1:0-761 GCF_001698545.2 Rhinopithecus bieti | reverse complement strand
TGCACGCCGCGACTCATCCTCATGGATCTGAAGGGTGAGGTGGTGGCAGGGTCAGTCCGTGTTTCCCTTCCGCGAGCCGAGTCCTTGCGCTGCCGTTATCTTCAAGACCCTCGCACCTTACCGAGCTCCAGGACCGGAGATGAGCTGAGCACAGCATGCCAACACCGGAGAGGCGCAGGACGGCAAAACTTTATTTTGCTCAAGAGCCATCTCGGGAATAGGCTGCTAGGCCCTAGAGACAGAGAACTTGGAACTACAGCACTCCTGTCGGACCCTTGGATGTGGTTTTGCCCCGGTCCCACAGCTAATGACTAAGCTGAGAACGGAAAGATAGAATCTAGATTCTCCTAGACCAAGGTTCTCCTGCCCGAACTAGTGTATATCCAGAAAGCTTGGAAGAGCCAAGTGCTGGCGAGATGGTGACAGGAGGTTGTCAGGTGATCAGAGGAAGGTTGGCTAGAGGGGAGGGTGCCCCAGGCTTTGACCTGACTTTGTCTCTATTATAATTTCTGTACAGGTAGTTTGAGCTCCCTAAAAGAGGAAGGTGGACTCTACAGGGACAAACAGTTGGATGCTGCAATAGCATGGTGTGTAATTGATGTGTGGATAAGGGTGGGGAACATACATGTACATAGAACGCAGGAGAACTCATCAGAGTGCGGTTTCTTTGATCAATCTCCAATCTCTTTCAGGCAGGGGAAGCTCACCACACACAAAGAGGAACTCTGTCCCAAGAACCCTTATCTCCAGGACTTTGAGTA
>NW_016886653.1:0-839 GCF_001698545.2 Rhinopithecus bieti | reverse complement strand
ACCAGTGATGATGAGTTTTTTTTTTCATATGTTTGTTGGCTGCATAAGTGTCTTCTTTTGAGAAGTGGCCATTCATGTCCTTCCCCAATTGTTTGATGGGTTTGTTTGTTTTTTTCTTGTAAATTTGTTTAAGATTCTTGTAGGTTCTGGATATTAGCCCTTTGTCAGATGGATAGATTGTAAATATTTTCTCCATTCTGTAGGTTGCCTGTTCACTCTGATGATAGTTTCTTTTGCTGTGCAAAAGCCCTTTAGTTTAATTAGATCCCATTTGTCACTTTTGGCTTTTGTTGCCATTGCTTTTGTGTTTTGTCACGAAGTCTTTGCATATCCTTATGTCCTGAATGGTATTGCCTAGGTTCCTTCTAGGGATTTTATGGTTTTAGGTTTTATGTTTAAGTCTTTAATCCATCTTGAGTTAATTTTATATAAGGTGTAAGAAAGGGGTCCAGTTTCAATTTTCTGCATGTGGCTAGTCAGTTTTCCCAACACCACTTACTAAATAGGGAATCCTTTTCCCATTGCCTTGTTTTATCAGGTTTGTCAAAGATCAGATGTGTGGCATTATTTCTGAGGCCTCTGTTCTGTTTCATGTGTCTATATATCTGTTTTGGTACCAGTACCATGCTGTTTTGGTTACTGTAGCCCTGTAGTATAGTTTGTAGTCAGGTAGTGTGATGTCTCCAGCTTTATTGTTTTGCTTAGGATTGTCTTGGCTATACAGGCTCTTTTTTGGATTCCATATGAACTTTAAAGTTTTTTCCAATTCTGTGAAGAAAGTCATTGGTAGCTTGAATGGGATGGCATTGAACCTATAAATTACCTTGGGCAGTATGGTC
>NW_016886652.1:0-761 GCF_001698545.2 Rhinopithecus bieti | reverse complement strand
TTTTTTCATAATCATTAGAGGTGACCATTTAAGCATCCAAATGGGAAGACAGGTTCTCAATGTGGTCCATGGATTTGACTTGTAGCTTGGCTTTCAGGCTTTAAACTGTCTTTGACTTGGCGGTAGGGTTTCACCAGGGACCCCCTCTTATCTGGCTAGGAATTTGTCTGCCTCCTGAACCTACCAATTTCCCCGTATGAAGAGGTATATCCAACTGCTGTTAGGAGAAGTATGTTGACAAATATTACCTGCTTTCTGCTGACAAGAGGCTCTGTTTTGGGAAAACAGCAGCCAAATCTGTCTCAGAGGCCTATCTAAGGGTATCCAGTAAATAGGAGCCATCGTCTGAGACTCTGGTTGCATGACCGTTTGGAATTTGATGGCCTGAAGGTGAGAAGAGACAAACTAGGTTATTAGAAGACATGTATCAGAACTGGGTGTAAGGACAGCCCAAAATCCTGAGGCTGCCAACATGCTTAGATAACTAGTGGCTATATTTATGCCTGCCAAGATTTGGGTACATGGGGCTTGGCTTTGTTCAGCTCCCTTGGTTTTTTTTCCCCAAAGAAACCTCCAGCTTATGGACACCCTATTTACTCCTATCACCTGGCAGGATTTGCAGGATAATTGCCCAGACTAGAATATTAATCCAGATTTTACATTACCCATCCCTTTTGTTTCTCCTGAGCTGCAGCAAGAGATCACTGGTTGGTTCACAGGAACAAGCACGGTTAGTCTAAAATGCAGACAAAACTTAAGAA
>NW_016886651.1:0-346 GCF_001698545.2 Rhinopithecus bieti | reverse complement strand
TAGAAAGGCTATATTTTGCTTTCATATTAGTTTCAGATAAAATCCTAACCAATTTAAGCCTTAAACACAGGAAAATGCATCTCAGTTTAATATTAATAAAATAGTAGAGTAAAGTAAGGTTTGAGTTGCTTATTCTGAGACAGCATATGTTTGTGTGGGTGGGGGTTGGGGGTGCAGATGAAGGGTGTGATTGACCCTAATCAATAAGTTAATGTTTCCAATGTGCTATTACTCATTGCCAGTGGGAAGTTATTGATCAACTGAATCTGTGTTGTAGCAGTTGGTAATCCAATTCTAAAGTTGTGAGAGGAAAAAAAATTTGAGTAGGCATTTTTCTGAGGCAAAA
>NW_016886650.1:0-292 GCF_001698545.2 Rhinopithecus bieti | reverse complement strand
TTTTCATTGAGCAGTTTTCTAGCCCCGTGTATGTTTAGCATATGATGGGATATTCGGGAGCACTTTGAGGCTAATGATGAAAAGGAAATATGTTCAGACCGAAACTGGAGAGAAGCTTTACAAGGAACTGCTTTGTGACGTGTGCATTTCAGTCACAGTGTTTTACCTCCCTTCTGATACAGAGTCGGGGAAACCCTTTTGGGGAAACAGCTACCAAGCGATATTCGGAAGCATGTTGATGCTGATGGTGAAAAGGGAAATAGCGTCAGACAAAAAATGGAAGGAAGCTATC
>NW_016886649.1:0-643 GCF_001698545.2 Rhinopithecus bieti | reverse complement strand
GAAGGAGATAGAGACATGAAAATTCTTCAAAACTCAATGAATCCAGGAGCTGGTTTTTTGAAAAGATTAACAGAATAGATAGACCACTAGCCAGGCTAATAAAGAAGAAAATAGAGAAGAATCAAATACACACAATTAAAAAAATAAAGGGATTATCACCACTGATTCCACATAAACACCTCTACGCAAATAAACTAGAAAATCTAGAAGAAATGGATAAATTCCTGGACACACACACCTTCCCAAGACTAAACCAGGAAGAGGTCAAATCCCTGAATAGACCAATAACAAGTTCTGAAATTGAGGCAGTAATTAATAGCCCACCAACCAAAAAAAGCCCAGGACCAGATGGATTCACAGTTGAATTCTACCACATGTACAAAGAGGAGCTGGTACCGTTCTTTCTGAAACTATTCCAAACAATAGAAAAGAGGGACTCCACCCTAACTCATTTTATGAGGCCAGCATCATCCTGATACCAAAACCTGGCAGAGACACAACAAAAAAAGAAAATTTCAGGCCAATATCACTGATGAACATCGATGTGAAAATCCTAAATAAAATACTGGCAAACCAAATCCAGCAGCACAATAAAATATTATCCACCACAATCAAGTTGGCTTCATCCCTGGGATGC
Source organism: Rhinopithecus bieti (assembly GCF_001698545.2). NCBI lineage: Eukaryota > Metazoa > Chordata > Mammalia > Primates > Cercopithecidae > Rhinopithecus > Rhinopithecus bieti. Next base: position 6 of record NW_016886649.1, on the reverse strand, counting down.
AAGGCT
>NW_016886648.1:0-643 GCF_001698545.2 Rhinopithecus bieti | reverse complement strand
GTGAGAAAACAAGGTTAGAGAAAACGAGCAAAATGTAACAAACAAAACCTCCAAGAAATATGGGACTATGTGAAAAGATCAAATGTACGATTGATTAGTATACTGAAAGTGACGGGGAGAATGGAACCAATTTGGAAAACACTCTGCAGGACATTAGTCAGGAGAACTTCCCCAACCTAGCAAGGCAGACCAACATTCAAATTAAGGAAATACAGAGAACACCACAAAGATACTCCTTGAGAAGAGCAACTCCAAGAGACATAATTGTTAGATTCACCAAGGTTGAAATGAAGGAAGAAAACTTAAGGGCAGCCAGAGAGAAAGGTCGGGTTACCCACAAAGGAAAGCCCATCAGAATAATAGTGGATATCTTGGCAGAAACCCTAGAAGACAGAAGAGAGTGGGGCCAATATTCAACATTCTTAAAGAAAAGAATTGTCAACCCAGAATTTCATATCCAACCAAACTAAGCTTCATAAGTGAAGGAGAAATAAAATCATTTACAGACAAGCAAATGTTGACAGATTTTGTCACCGCCAGGCCTGCTTTACAAGAGTTCCCGAAGGAAGCACTAAACATGCAAAGGAACAACTGGTACTAGCCACTGCAAAACATGCCAAATTGTGAAGACCATCGATGCTAA
>NW_016886647.1:0-838 GCF_001698545.2 Rhinopithecus bieti | reverse complement strand
CTGCACGTTATGCACATGTACCCTAGAACTTAAGTATAATAAAAAATAATAATAATAAATAAAAAAAATTCTCTCTTTGTCTTTGACTTTGGCAATCTGATTATAAGGTGTCTTAGTGCAGACTTCTTTGGTTTATCATATTGGGGCCATTTAGACTTCACAAATCTAGATGTTCATTTGCCTCCCCAGATTTGGGGAGTTTTAAGGCATTATTTCTTTTTTGTTCTGTAGGGCATTATTTCTTTAAATAAGCATTCTTCCCCTTTCTCTCTCTGTTCTAGGATTCCCTTAGGTTTTCTTTATTCCTTTTATTATTATTTTTTTGCTTCTCTAACTGGATAATTTTAAATGACATGTTTTGAATTTGCTGACTCTTCTGTTTGGTCAAGTCTACTCTTGAATTCTTCTAGTGACTTTTCAGTCCACTTATTGTATTCTTCAGCTGAATTCCTGTTTGATTCATTTTGTATCCTACAAATTTTGACATATTTTGTTTCCATTCTCATTCGGTCTCCTTTGTCATTTCTTCTCTGACTCATGGATTACTTGGAAGTGTATTTATGTCAAACACTTTGAGATTTTCAGATATATTTAACTGGTTACTGGTTTTCAATTTAATCCTGTTATGGGCAGAGAACATATTCTAAATTATACAATAGCTTTAAATGTATGTATCTAACTATCTATCTTTGTATATCTATCTCTATATCTCTATCTTCTATATCTCTGTATATCTATCATGTCTATCTATTCTATTACATCTACGTATCATGTAACTATCGCTATCTTCTATCTGTAGTATTTATATCCATCCATCCATATCTCTATCTAGCATATC
>NW_016886646.1:0-834 GCF_001698545.2 Rhinopithecus bieti | reverse complement strand
AAATTTGCCACGTTTATGATTAAAATGCTTCCAAATACATTTTAACAATTTATACATCAATAAAATTTGAATATGAAAAAACCCACAATTTTAAACAAAATATTTTTTTTCACAATTAGCTACACACATCAGGAATCCTAAGGCAGATTACTGAATTTCATATCCCTTCAATAGTTATATCTTCCTTCAAAACAAACTAAAACACTGTTTTAGTTATTTTAAACATGATGGAATTTAGCCTCAATTTTCCTGTGTTCTAAACTAGACAATTATGGCAAACACAGAAGTTTAATATTCATTTCATTTTTTGTTATCCCCATCTGCCTTTGTCTTTGCTCATTGCTAAGAAAGAAGTAAAGAAAACAAGCTAATTCATTAAATCAGATGTGAAAAAAACCCACAAAATACAACAAATTAATTAATAAAATGAAGTGATACTATTTCTGAACTATTAATTTTGACTTTGAACCACATTATCCAATCAGAGTTTATGCCAATGGGAGTGTTCACATCAAGGAATAGTGGCCTGGGAACAATAAAATGCTTTTGCAAAAAAAGTTCTAACTTTGAATGACAGAATGGCCTTGGGTCTGTTTTGGTATAATTTGTTTTCTTCTTTGGATGTCAAACACTTCCAATGAATCACTGTCACAACAATGAATGTTCATAAAAGACAACTTTCTATCTACAGCTTCTAGGTGGAGAAAATTTTCCTCAGTGGAAATTAGAAATTTATTTCTTGCCAGAAAAGGAGCAAAACTAAAATTTCAAGTTTCTCATGTTCTTTTTTCTCAAGGAAAACTATTTTCCCAAACTAATTATAATAGAAACATG
>NW_016886645.1:0-1046 GCF_001698545.2 Rhinopithecus bieti | reverse complement strand
AGGATCTTGTCCCCAGGCAGTAGCCGTTCAGGCTGGCTATGGCCATCGCGGCTTCTTCATAGTTTGTCATGGTCACAAAGCCAAACCCTTTGCACTTATTGGTGTTGAAGTCGCGGATCACTTTCACATTGGTGACGGCGCCAAAGGGCCCAAACATCTGCCAGAGGATCCCCTCATCGGTGTCCTGCCCCAGGTTGTAGATGAAAATGCACCAGCTGGAGGAGGCGTTTCCGGGCACGTTGACGCCAGAGAGACCGCTCATGTGATCGACGCCCATGGGGAAGAGCCTGAATATCTGCGCCTGGTGGTGAACCGGGCCTCCGAACCATCGCGCTGGCGAGTGGTACAGCTGCGAGAGGAGTGCCACGTTTTGTTCTGGTTGGGGTTGGCTGCAAACTTCACTGTGATGGGCTCAGAGGAACCTGGGGTTTATGACCATTGAAACTGGTAATTGCCTCTTCTGCCTCTGACCGTTTGTCAAACCGGATAAACGCAACCCCTCTGGACAAACCTGTGGTCTGATCCACGAGGACTCGCGAGTTGATGATCCGCCCAACCCGAGAGAACATGTCCTCTACGTCCTTCTGGGTCATGGTCCGAGGGAGCCCGCTGATGTACAAGTTGGCATCTTTGATGACCTCTGAGCTCGGGCGAGCATACGACACCTTAATGGTTTTGACTGGAACCTCAAGCCGTTCAGCGTGTTGATTGCTCTCTCTGCATCCTTTGCGGTCACGTAGTTCACAAAGCCATAGCCTAAGCTATGTCCTGCTACTTTATCCCGAATGAGTTTTACAGATTCCACTTCGCCGATGCTGCTGAATAGGCTGCGCAGCTCATCCTGGGTCATGTTCTGAGGGAGGTAGTTGACGATCAAATTCGTTCTCCCAATGTCACCCCTGCAGTCTTCGGCCATGTGGTCTTCATAACCATTAGACATTGTATTTTCAAAATCTGGACGCAGGCGGGTGGGCCCGGGTCTGCTCCAGGGCGGGCGGGAGGCGGCGGCAGCGCGGCGCTAACGGCTCCGCTCGGCCTCGGTAGCG